>NW_015505695.1:120509-134546 GCF_001515645.1 Sinocyclocheilus grahami
AGTCAAGTCACCTTTATTTATATAGCGCTTTTAACAATACAGATTGTGTCAAAGCAACTGTACAGCATTAATTAGGAAAATAGTGTGTCAATAATGTAAAAGGACAATAGTAAACACTCAATTTTCAGTTATAGGCAGTTCATCATTGAATACAGTGATGTCATCATCCAGCTCAGTTCAGATTAAATAATATCTTTGCAATCAAGTCAACGATATCGCTGGAAATTAAGTGTTCCCAACTAAGCAAGCCAGAGGCGACTTGCGGCAAGGAACCAAAACTCCATCGGTGACAGAATGGAGAAAAAAACCTTGGGAGAAACCAGGCTCAGTCGGGGGGCCAGTTCTCCTCTGGCCAGACGAACCAGCAGGTTGATCCATGCTGCAGCAAAGTTAGATTGTGCAGAGGGCTCATCTGGTTCCATGGTCTTTCCCGATGGCCATCTAGGAGACAAGGTCTTCACTGGGGATCTGTCTCTCGGACTCATCTAGTTGTCCTGGCCTCCGCAGAAATTCAGGGCTGTAGAGGTCGTTTCTAGGTGCTGATCCACCATCTGGGCTGGATACGGACTGGATCTGGTGGCTACGGCGACCTCGGAATAAGAAAGAAACAGACTAATATTTGCGTAGACGTACATTGTGTGTTATTGGAAGTGTTCCCAGTTCCGGATGACCTAATTAATGCAGCCTAACAATACTTTAACGGATTTGAGTAATAGAAATGTGTAAGTGTGTTATGTGTAACCCAGGTTAAAGAGATGGGTCGTTCCTAACTGATGAAGAAGAATTGACAGAGCAGTCATCAAGTGTTAGACAGTGTTCTAGGTTATTGCATGCGTAGGTTTTAGGTCTGATAATTAACACCTCTGTTTTTTTGCAGAATTTAGCAGTAAGAAACTCGTCATCCAGATTTTTTATATTTTTCAAATTGGTATGTTTCGCCGGGCCGCAAAGAAATATAGAGCTGAGTGTCATCAGCATAACAGTGAAAGCTAACACCGTGTTTCCTGATGATATCTCCAAAGGGTAACATGTAAAGTGTGAAAAGCAACGGTCCTAGTACTGAGTCTTGTGGCACTCCATACTGTATTTGTGATCGATATGATAACTCATCATTTACTGCTACGAACTGAAGTACAGTTTGAACCATGCTAATGCATTTCCACTAATGCCAACAAAGTTTTCTAGTCTATTCAAAGGAATGTTGTGGTCGATAGTATTGAACGCAGCGCTAAGATCCAGTAGCACTAATAGAGAGATACAACCATGATCAGATGATAAGAGCAGGTCATTTGTAACTCTAATGAGAGCAGTCTCAGTACTATGATATGGTCTAAATCCTGACTGGAAATCCTCACAGATACAATTTTTCTCTAAGAAGCAGTGTTAATTTTGACAGCAAATTTTGCTTTAGTTTTTTAGTCATAGACTTTTGACTAAAATGCCATTTAGTTTTAGTCACATTTTAGTCATCTGAATTGTTTTTAGTTTTAGTCTAGTTTTAGTCGACTAAATATCATAAGATTTTAGTTGACTAAATCTACAGTAAATTTAGTCGGCTAAAATCGAATGGGTTTAGTTATAGTGCATTTATTAAGCATTTCTCTAAAATTTCCAAACTCATTATATAGGTTTGATATTAAGGTTTTTTTCATGATAGACACCGATTTAACCGCAGTGACACACAACATGCCTTCATGTTAAAATTAAATAAAACCACTTCTCATAAAGAACAAGAACATGGTATTATTTTTAATGAAATACCAATGATTATATAGGCTGTCCCTTTAAAACCGGATGCACTGATGCAATGGATGCAATGTACTGGTACACGTTCTCCCTGCTGTTTATGTTTACTTCAGATGTAATTAACTGTGTTTACGTGAATACTCGTCAAAACGGACAATTCAACATCATTTTGTGTGTAATTCTCCGTTCATGCGACACGGAAGAGTACTCACGCGCTGTGAGAGGCGCTTTCTGTGTGTGTATGCTTCAGTCTCTGTGCTCAGAAAACCGGACCGGATTGAGTTCTCTCTTGCGTCGTCAGATTTATCCATATGTCTGCTCTTCTCTTACTCCCACATATTGACATTTCTGTACGTTTTATGCGACGTGCAGCAAGTGTATGTTAGCTCATGTCCCACTGGTTCATATGTACGCATCTAACCTCCGAACCGCACAGCATGTTCGTGCTGAATGAATCTCTTCCCAAATCGTCCCTCCCTAACATTTTCGTCTAGTTTTTATTCGTTGACGAAAATGTCAATAGATTCACGTCATAGTTTTTGTCATTCAAAAACAGTTTTAGCTCGTTATCGTCTCATTGTCGCCGGTGAAAAAAATGTTGTTGACGAAAATTATGATGAAAATTATTAAAACTGCTAATTTAACACTAAATTAAGTCAAGTCAAGTCAAGTCACCTTTATTTATATAGCGCTTTTAACAATACAGATTGTGTCAAAGCAACTGAACAGCATTAATTAGGAAAATAGTGTGTCAATAATGCAAAATGACAATAGTAAACACTCATAAATTAACACTGCTAAGAAGGAATATAATTGAGAGGATACTACCTTTTCTAGTATCTTTAACAGAAAAGAGAGATTCGAGAACGGTCTGTAATTAACTAGATCTTTGGGGTCAAGTTGTGTTTTTGTAATGAGATGCTTAATAACAGCCAGTTTGAAGGTTTTGGGGACATGTCCCAATGACAATGACGAATTAATAATAGTCAGAAGAGGATCTATGACTTCTGGAAGCACCTCTTTTAGGAGCTTAGATGGAATAGGGTCTAGCATACATGTTGTTGGTTTAGATGATTTAACAAGTTTATTAAATTCTTCCTCTCCTATAGTAGAGAATGAGTGGAATTGTTCCTCAGGGGAACTATAGCGCACCATCTGATGTGTTACTGTAGCTGACGGCTGCATGGTTACAGTTTTACATTTTACAATTTTATCTCTAATAGTATCAATCTTGGAATTAAAGTAGTTCATACTAATTCCATGTTTTTGGGACATTGACCATGATACAAAATGGCACGTTTTTTTTTTTTTTGTGGATCTTGGTAATACCTTTTTTTGGGACGTGGACCATGATTAAAAAAAATAAATAAAAATTTGCGTGTTTATCATACTAACTCCATGTTTACAAAATGCCATGTTTTTTGGATGTGTACCATAGTAATACCTTGTTTTTGGGCATGTACCATGATAAAACCATGTTTTAGGCATATGTACCATTTTAATAACATGTTTTTAGGATGATACAATTCAGTTAATTTTGATAGATTTATCAGAAAACAAGACATAATATCTTTAGTATTTTGCTTTTCAATAAATGTATCCCGATTTAAGAATTTTGGATATTTGTACTGGACAATAAGACAAATACTAAGTAAGAAATTGTTTTTGAAGTGCAATACCATGTATTTTTGGATTTATGCTATGGTAATACCATGGTATTCTTTGAACTATTCTTTAAAGTATGTTCTACCAAAGAATCATTCAGTACCATGGTAAGCTACCGTATATATCAAAATACCATGGTGTCTGATAGCATCACTGTACCATGGTGCCAAGATAGAATCATAGGCAGGATAGTTATACTAAATTCTAAGACTCCTTATTCTGATCAACATCTAAAGCAGATAGAAAAGTCAATCCCTGCATCCATTGTTTTATTGCTAAGTACTGAATTTGAGTAAACAAGAGGGCTTTTGGAAGCAATGTAGAATATCATTGTGATTATCATGAATAATGACAAATAGTTACATATTATTAAATATCAACATGTATATGAGTACTGTGTTGTTAGCTTAGCAACATGCTAACATCAGACTGCTGAAATCAGTTGTGTCTAGTCCCTTGAGTAGTGCTATTTGTATGCCGCATGGAGTTGCAGCCTATCTAGGGTGCTGTAGTCACTTATAAGGCTCTGTTTCATTGCATGCTGCCTATTTATGCAACTAGACGGCTTAGAATTTGGAAGAGAACCAATGTTTGTGCATATGTAGCCTATTTCATGAGTAACATTTAGTCTAATTTTAATTACCGCAAGATCAACACTCTACTATTAATCAAAGATAACTCACCATTTAAAGAGTCTGGATATTGCAGTTTTAGTTTTGAAATGTTTGCTCTTAAAGTTACATAATGTTTGTGTTAAGAGTCATTAAAACAGCATTAAACATCCACTATAAAATTCAAGGTCAGTTTGTTGCACTTCCCTTTCTTTCTGCCTCGTAATAAATATTTTAACTGGAGTTTTATTGTTTAGTCTGGCACTGTTATGTCAAGACACGTCAACTCCAGGAAGTTCTCGTCTTTTCATTTCTTTTGCAATCACACTTGCATTGTTTTAGATATTTCTTCAAACATTGGTTTCTTCAAAGGGAAATCCGACAAGATAAATAGCCCACCCGAATTCTCCAAAAGGCTTGTATCAGTTTTCCAAAATTTCCCCTTTTAGATCTAAAAGCTCCTCTCATAGACTAAACTCGACCAAAAATGGATACACTATACTGCCCTCACTAATGTAATTACTGTAGGTCACATGTCACATTTATGTATGACGCTTGTGCTATTTTCAGTTTTGTTATATTATTAGCAAGACTATAGACTGAGTGACTTTGTTGTTGCTCTCCGGTGTTAATTTAGTATTATGTATATACTATTATATTTTGAATATTATATTATTATATTATTATAACTAAGTTTACTTTCTTTTTAAGATTTAAGTAATTCTATGTGCTTTTGTAAAATATATCGATTTGCGTACTTCCAGACAAGACAGCTTCCAATGCAAGATTTATACGTTTTTATGTAAGTTTTTCATGTAATATTTATGTTTTCTTTTATTTGAGCTTTTTCAGTTAACAAAAACAATGTTTAAAAGCTTTAGCTAAAAATAGCACGTTCATTCAGTTAATTGAATGTAATGTTAGTTACCTTGAAACAGTTCTACTCTGTGTATATGCTGTTTGCTAATAATATTATGTATTTAGAATGGTCATTTTCAGTTTTCATCAATGGAGAAAGATAAACCAAATGGTGTAGCTACGTCATCTTCCGGCAAGGGCTAACAGAGCCCAGAATTAAGCTGGTCTGGCCTGCTGACAACTGCACAAAACCCCACTAAAACCATTCTGGGAGACCAGCTGAGCACTTCAGGTTGGTTCAAGCTTTGTTTCAGGAGGGAATGCAAAGTTCTTGTATTTTTAAGCTGTTTTCTCTGTCTTGTATGCAGGTGAGTGACAGCGGTGAAGCTGGAGCCTCATTAATTTACAGCATGACTGTGCAAACCTTGTTTGCTGTCGGCTGTGTTTTCTCACGGGGATGCATTAGCACTCCACAGGAACACAACCTGCCAATTTCCAGAGTGTGAATCAGCGGATATATCACCTGTTCCACGCAAGAGCTTCCAAGGACATCATCATCCCGACCTGTTAGCAACAGCTCATGTTAAGATGCTGCTTAGAGTTTTATGTAACAGACTCACTCTCCAATTTGATGTAAACAAATTACTTCATTTATAATAAATCAACTATTCTTCCGTCCATCTATTTTGGAAAAGGTCCAGCATTCATTTGTTTGCATATGCCATTTGCTTTGATTTCTAATGCAATGGCATTCAGACATTTTTAAGTATGACTCAAATGGCCAAATATGTTTGGAGGCCATTGTATGTAAAATATTGAAGACTTTTTTTAGGAAACGCCACCTATGTGTGTTCTAAGAAAAACATTTTTTGGCTAACATTTCCATGAAAACTTTATTTAAAAAACTTAAAAAAAAAAAAAAAAAGTTCTGGTGTTTTAAGAACATTATTGGCAACCAGATAACTCATTTCCATGAAAACTTTATTTAAAACTTTAAAAAAGTTCTGGTGTTTTAAGAACATTATTGGCAACCAGATAACTTTGAACGGATATTCTGTTAACCTTGACAAATGTTTGTTGAGAGAACCTTGTCAGAAAATTCTGAGAATGTTCCCTGAATGTTGGTCTTCGCTATTTTTGCTGCATTTGGTCTTTTTGGCTTCCAGTAGTGTTCTACTTCACTATTGTCCTGTTTTTACTGGTACTTTCCTGTGTGAATGACATTTGATGTGATACCAAGAAGGACATTCTGTTTGCAAAGGTTGAGAAGGAGCATTTATTTTCAATTCACTGCTCACTGACAGCCAGATGATGTGTAGAACAGCTACTGATGCCATTAATTTGATTGAGGTAGTGTGTACGTCAATATCAAATTTATACCTCACCATCTGATCACATGCCATTTTGGCATCATCCATTGAGAGTGGGTTTCATCTGGTTTGGTTCCAGGATCCAAATTTTGCACTGGACATAGGAGTGGCGACACTCTCAAATGTAACCTACATTAATGCAATCTGGGTCATATTTCCTTTGACCTTTCATAGTTCATATGTTTTCAGGATGAAGGCATGTCAATGTTGGCATCTACCTTACTACTACCAAGATACAGATGAATGTGTGCCAAAATATTGTAGAGTTTGATCAGATGCAACCTTTGACATAAACAGCAAAAGATATGAAAATAGTTTTCTTTTCAATTCTTAAAGAGATAGTTCACCCAAAAATGAAACTTACCCCATGATTTACTCACCCTCAATGACTTTCATCTTTCAGATGAATACAATCAGAGTTATATTAATATATACCTCCAAGCTTAATAATGGCAGTGAATGGTGGTTGAGATTTTGAAGCAAAATAAAGTGCATCCATCATAAAAAGTGCTCCACACAGCTCTTGGGGTTTAATAAAGGCCTTCTGAAGTGAATCAATGTGTTTGTGTAAGAAAAATACCCATATTTAAAACTTTATAAATGGCAATCTATAGCTTTTGCTAACTGTCGTATGCTTGTTCAAGAGAGAGCGGTGTTCCACCATGTGGAGCAATTTTCATGACTTTTTTGAGCTTCAAAATCTTGACCACTATTTACTGCAATTATAAAGCTTGGAAGAGCCAGGACATTTCTTAATGTAACTCTGATTATACTCATCTGAAAGATTAAAGTGATATACACCTAGGATGGCTTGAGGGTGAGTAAATCATGGGGTAATTTTCGTTTTTGGGTGAACTATTCCTTTAAAAATGAATTAGACTATGTATCAAATTACGCACAATTACAATTAGCAGTTGCATTCATAACAGACCTGAAACCAATTTTTGGCTCTCTGCTGTGGTTCCATTTGGTTTTGGTAAAAAGTACTAAAACCAATTTTCGTGATGTTCGTTTCAGTTCCGTTTAACAATAAAGACAACATATTTCTATTGCAATGTCCATGTTTGGCTGCATGTAAAAATGGACTCTTCTGAATGACTCTTCTACTGAATTGGTCAGAAAGACTCACTTAAAGAGTAATTTATGTCATCTTGTTCATTAACTGTAAACTGTTACAGTTTAATGTTGTATTTAAGCTTTCAGAGACGCATTATCGTTACCGACAGGTTGCTCATATATGAATGTGTAGTAAAACTGATTTTTATGATTTTTTTTTTAAATGGTACCAAAATGTTACCAAAAATAGCATTGATTTGTTGAATATATTTGTTGTTTATAGTTACCAAATATTCGTTGTGCATAAATCAAATTGTTACAATTCTTATCCCCTGTTGCGACCATAGACTGTATAGAAACATGGATGTAGTGTCCGTGACGTCACCCGTAGGTTTCTAAAGAGCGTTTCTGAAGCTCAAAGTGGGCGGAGCCGGCCGTCACCATCTTGGCAGCGCGTCACTCCCAGATAATCGAAAATGGGCAAAGAGGCGGGAGCTGGTTGACGAAACCACGCCCACCTAGCTCGACGATGGTGACAGCAGCGGCAATGCACCTGTCACTCAAGTGGCCACACCCTTAATTATGCACGGAGAACCATTGCTTTAGAAATCCAGAAGGCATTTTCTTTATAGTAATTTTTGGTCAATTTGAAGATATTATGTGCGCAAATGATAATGTTTTGACCCCAGCTTCTGTTATATGATGGCTGGGAAGAACGCTTTCACCACTGTGTTTCTGGGTATATTAAATACAGATTCCATATCTGGAATTATACATGTATCCACATTTTTAAGCCTTCCATATGTATCTAAGACGTTACCTTGTGTATCATGCCATACTCGAACATTCTAAATCAATATTCTCCATCTTAACCTTTTGCAAATTCTATAAATCATGTGAAGGTGTCACTGTGTTTGCTCTATGTTGAACAATTGATTGTAGCATACTGTCTAATGCCAACATACCGTACTAATAATGAAGTTATTTTAAGATGTCGATTAGTAACCACATGAGTGTATCTCAGGAGAAAGGGTTGGCGTACAGTGTATCTTCTCCATCTGGAGCTCTGCTTACGCAGGCTCCTAAAGTCATTATAAACATTTCCAGTTGGAAGATATTGAGGTTCAAAGCTCTGAGGTCACAGCTATGCTTTTCAGTTCTCCAGAAGTCATATGTCACAAATTATAGTTCAGGCTTGACGTGACCTCACAGTTTAAATCATAAATACACAAATCAAAACCCATCTGAGACTGATACTGTAAAGCCTTGTAAATGATTCTACAAATGTGATCTGTATGTAATTGCTTTTCTCAAATAGTCAAGAAAACCAGACTATAATAAATGTTTATTCACTGTGGGTGTGAAGAAAAATATGAAAAAAAAAGGTTACACTTTATTTCGATAGTCCACTTTAGGCATTCTATTAACTATAAGTAACTTTGTAACTACATGTCAACTAATTCTCATTAATTTGCAACTACATGTCTACTAACTTGGTTGGTTTAAAAACTAAAATAAATAAATAAGGTCGGTGTTGCAGTACATAAGGTCAAACTAATTTGCAAAAGCTAAATGTAAAAATTTTTGACATGCCAAATTATTTATTTAAGCAAAATACAAAACAAAATAAACTTTATTCTGTAAAAAAAAAAGTATAAAGAACTATGCAAAAAGCATTTCAGACATCTCCAGCACGTTTTATAATATACCCAAAAATCAAACAGTTCACCCCTCAGATAGATAGATAGATAGATAGATAGATAGATAGATCTTTCCAAAATCCTAAAACTTTATTTCCATTTAAATTAGAAACAAACCTAATTTTCAATGAACTCACACAGTGAAATATCTAATTCACCAGATCCCTGATCATAGTGTCTCAATATTCAACAAACTGCCTCACTTCCGTGGCTCATGCTTGCACAACACAAGATAGTTATTCACAATCAGAAGCCGTGACTCACCTCTCTGGAGCCCTTCACTCAGGCTGAAATACGCCAGAAGAACTATCAGTGGAATGTTTTTGAGGACCTTCATGTTCACCTTAGAACGTCCTGCTTCGAATCAGCTTTAAAATCCATTGGTCAGCCTCATATGGAAGCTGTGAGAAGCAGTGGCAGCAGACAGTAGAGTGTGTGTGTGCTGCAGACAGGCCCTGCGATCTGTGCGCTCGGCTCGAGACAGACAGGGCCAGCTGCTGGATACGCTTACACTGAGATGAGGGGGACGAGATGCAGAAAGTGTCGAGAAAATACCAACAACTCCATTTTTATAGAAGGGAACATGTCGTACGCATTTACAGCGTGCTGTTTAGTATCAAAAGTTTGTATATTTCCAGTACTGCCAAGACTCAGAGCTCATGATTTTTCATGAAAATGATGATTCAGAGCATGAAGGGAATTGCACACTGTGATAGAATAAATAAATAAATTAAGTAAATTAAAAAAAAGAATGTAGATTTTAAAAGAAAAGTTTTTATTAATATTATTTTTGTTTTTACAAGAACAGTTTTGTTTCAAACTTTCATGTTTAATTCAATGCATTTGTAATTGTGAAAATGTACTCAATTTACAGTTTAAAAAACGTTTCTACACATATTTTTTAAATTTTTTCAGTGTAAGCAATGAACGACTGTCACAGGCTTTGTTAATATCACTAGCGGCAGTCAATGCAGAACCTACAAAAATAATATTCCATAAAAATGAGGTTTATTCAAATTTAGTTAATTTGGGATTCATGTTGTAAATCCACTATAACTGCTAAAGCATTATATTTATATAATCATATATATATATATTTTTTTTTTTATTTATTTATTTTTTTTTTTTAAGTCTGTCATGTGTTTGTCTATGTGAGTTGGACGGCCCTCAGAAACACACGCCAGCCCTCCCTCACTCATAGCAATAGCATGACAGGCACAGCCTTTGCATTCAAGTGGCCTTTGTATGGCAGGACCCACCTGTTGCTCACTGGCCCGTACGCACTGATTTATTTTAAGCTGGAGAGTGACATTTCCCAAAGTGACTGTTTATGTCCCCATCCTCTGTGCTTTCGCCTTGTACGGTTAATTGCAGTGGAATATTTTATTCTGAGTTTGCAGAGAAATGTGCTTATTATCACTTCTAAAGCAGCATTTGTTTTGACAGGTTTTTGGTGATGTTAGAACTTAGAATGTACTAAAAATTTATGCGTCAATGAGCCATTATTTTATTCTGGCGTCGGGGGGTGGGGGGGGTCTTAGACCTATGCTGACTTGCTTCTGTGAATATGAATGGTAGTGAAGAGCATGTTTGTCCAGCACTTTTTATAGATCGTCTCCAATATAGACTTTATATGTATAAAGTCCGAAAATCTGAGACCAGATGGAACGTGATTTTTTTTCCCACCAATTAAGTATGGAAATAAAATATTGCTGCGTTCTCCAAAATGCAAAACAAATAAAATTAAGAAAGAATATTTAGATTCTGCACTATTTCTAAGACACTAATAACATGTAAGCAAAATTGTGATGCATGCGTGATAATGAAAGTCTCGTGTATGCTCATCAAGGCTAAATTGTGGAATAGTACTGTATTGGCCCGGATATAAGACGACCCTGATTATAAGACGACCCCCCCTTTTTCCAGATGTACCTTTTGGAAAAAGGCTTTTTAAAAGCCAAATCTTGTTTTTTCTCAGTAAAACACATTTTGTCTTCAAATTATTTTCATATTGCATATTTTTCCTATTTTAATTTTTGTTTTGAAAGTATGGTAAAAACTGGTAAAATGTACCGATAATCACATTAAAAAAATATACACTTAAAAAAAAGAAAAAAAAAGAAAAGGTAGCCCATCTGAATTAGGACATTTAGGCTATCCATCTGATAGTAGCCTACCAAAATCTTATTAACAGTAGAAGTTAAATCTTACGGTAGTCTTCAAATCTGGGTACGGTCTTACGTTTTAAAATAACAAAAGGGAGTTTAGTCCCATCAGGCTAACGTGACAGTCACGACTCATGCAGCTGTAAGCTTTTCTTTTTCTTTAGTTTTTACTCGCGATCTTTACAACACGCATTACATTACGTATTTCATAGCACACACGTTTTATGTGTATTTGGCGCCACCTATTGTTGTGGGTGTGTTATTGACATGTCAAAGTCTAGACCCTGAAGATGTATTTCCAAGAAAAAAAACATTGTCTTATATTCGGGTTAATACAGTATTACTATTAGGGCTGGGTATCGTTCAAAAAATTTTGATATCGATACGATACCTTGACTTCGATACCGGTTCCTGAACGATACTTTTTCCGATACCAATTTTATGTAATACATTTTAACAAGATTACATTATCTAAAAAAAAAAACTTTGGTTTTATTTTTCAGCTTGTTGATGTTTTTACAAACTCTCCTGAGTATAAGGAACAATATGCAACTAACACAATAAATCAGTGCAAATAGTTTTAATAAAGTTCAAATAGTCTTCAGTTTACACATCTGTGGTGGTTTAAAGTTTTTTTGAGTAAAAGCGGAATATAAATCTTATTTATTGTCTTATGTAGCATGATGCTACAGTGTGCATGAATGGTCACATAGCACGCGCTTTCGGTCGTGTAACGTTAGTATGAACGGACATCTGCATCTGATCGGAACTCCACGCAGCTCCCGCACTACTCTCCATTGGAAATGAATGACTGAATGAATGAATGACTGTCTGTCGCTTGTCGGAGATAGTGGAAAACTGGCTTTAAACGCAGTGGAAACGCCAGTATGACGAGGATCGTTTTCATTTTAAACATAAACGCACCAGTGTAAATGTAGCCTTACATCTAAGGGGGCTGGGACGCGTTACAGCCTTACGTGTGCGCCACATCTCTGAGTGTAACCGGTGTTAACTATTAGGTGTGTTCGACTTGACGCGGACTGACTGTGCAGACCGATCGGTGTATAGAGTACCACGAGAGCTATAGAGAGCAGACTGCTCCGTACGCTTTCGAATCGCTCTCGCGGATGTCAAACACTGATCGATCTGCGCCGCGCCTCTAGTCGAACACACCGGGCTAGTGCTGCAGGCTTGTTGGCTCACTGAAGCATTCAGTGTTGCAGTACTACATCAGCATCTGACTGCAAGCATACCGATCAGAAATCCAAATCTATAAAGGCCTGTCCATCTCTCTATCAGGATGTAAGTCACTGAATAAATGAAACACAATTAGTTTTCTTCATTTTCATGGGTCTTTCTGAAGCTTAAGTTATACTGCCATCTGTTGTACAGTTAGAGAAGAGCCTCAACACCATGAAGCAGGCATTTCAGTAATGGCACGTTCCTGTTTAGCAAGCCCCGAGATTTCAAAAGGCAGCGTGGATTAACCTCAACCCACTCTGGGTTGCACAACTGATTTGAGTTTGTACATTTCAGCAGCTGCATGTGTGTGAAGCAAATGTAGATTCAATGTAGTGTAATGCAGCAACTTTCTAATTCATTTACATGCATTCCTTAAGCAAAAACCTGGTGGGTATGTGAAAAATGAGAGATTTCAAAACGTGTGTTGCAAACCTCTGTGCAATATGTTGAAATAGTGCAGAGCCGTGGCTGGGTCTTTAACAGGCTGGACAAAGGTTAAGGGTCAAAGTGCACTTGTGTTTTGTCATTCTTTCTGAATATTGCAGCTTTTGGGAGAGTTTCTTTGTATTATATATGATTTAACACAATTTAGCTGCAAACACACACACTTGTGGTTACACTGCAAGTTTTACAAATGGACAAATGACAATTTAAGGTCAAGATTTCATATAAAATCTAAAGAAAACTTGTATGGAAGTTAGTCTGAAATGCAAGATAAGTAAAAAAAAAAAAAAAAAAAAAAAAAAAAAAAAACAAGCACATATTGTTGTGGGCACCTATGGCCATATTTAAGTAGTTTTATTTTACTTATTTAATACTCTCTGCATACCTGCATTTCGTTTTTAATTATTTAATTTTATTTTATTTTATTTTATTTAACTATGCATCATTGCTTAATATTATATAATGTTGTGCTTTCGTTCTTTCTTTCAAAGAAAAAAAACAAAAAAAAGCCTCACTGACCCCAAACGTTTGAATAGCGCTGTACTGTTGAGGTTCATGAAATGAAGTTTATTGTAAGGGCAAAGTTAGGGAGGCTGAAGACAGCTGAGATTCCTCAGATGGTCTGTTTGTAACCCTAACAGTGTCACCCAGAGTTTTTGGCAGACATTGAGATATTACAGCCAGTGATCGGCCAATAAGCATTCTGCAATACAACATGAGTGTAATATAAATATTCTAATTTGGAAAGGATGCATTAAATTAATCAAACATGACAGTGCAGACATCTATAATGTTACAAAATATTTAAGATTTCAAATAAATGCTTCTCTTTTAAACTTTCCATTCATCAAATAAAAATTAAAATAAATGAACAGTTTCTACAAAAACATATAAAGCAGAACAATGGTTTTTAACATTGATAATAATCAGAAATGGTATATTGCAATTTCTGAAGGATCATGCGACACTGAGTAATGATGCTGAAAATACAGTTTTGCATCACAGGAATAAATTACTTTTTAATATATATTAAAATAGAAAAAAGTTATTTATGGAAGCACAGTGTGTGTGGGGGGGAAAATTAAAAAAGAATAATAATAATCTTGAAACTTCAGTGCTGCATGAATACACTACCATTCAAAAACATGAAAAAAATATAATATATATATATATATATATA
>NW_015505695.1:134607-158240 GCF_001515645.1 Sinocyclocheilus grahami
ATTAAAATAAATGAACAGTTTCTACAAAAACATATAAAGCAGAACAATGGTTTTTAACATTGATAATAATCAGAAATGGTATATTGCAATTTCTGAAGGATCATGCGACACTGAGTAATGATGCTGAAAATACAGTTTTGCATCACAGGAATAAATTACTTTTTAATATATATTAAAATAGAAAAAAGTTATTTATAATTGTAATTAAATGTTATAATATTACTGTTTTTACTGTATGTTTTATCAAATAAATGTAGCTGTGGGGAGCATAAGAGACTTCTTTCAAAAATATAAAAATTAAAAATCTTACCAACCCCAAAACTTTTGATCGGTGGTGTAGTAAATGATAAATATTATAAATTTCACTTGCATTATTATTGACTGCAGACATTTTAGTTAGGCTGTGATAATGTCTAATGTCGCTCTGTGAGCAATTCTGAAAGACTTGTCAAATTAATCAGTGTGCAAAAGACATCCAGATGAAGAATAGTAAAAACAGTCAAATAAATCATAACTCAAAACATTGTTATCAAGATACTGCGTCACTCCTAATACAAAACGTCCTTCCTGCTCCGCCGACACATTCAAACCGAGCGATTCATACCTATGGGTGTGTTCATACACTCACTGCATTGCTAGGCATTCCCACAATGCACTTTGAAGAGGTGAGTGGATCGAGTTACAGCACAACATTGCCATAATCACCAGAAAAAACACCTGACAAGCACTCAAGCTCCTCATTCAGTCCCGGGCTCCTCTTATCTGACCCCACACTGCTGTAGCCACGGCTCGGGAACAGATATGTGACCCCTTCCTGGTAAAGTCCACTGACACTGGATCTAAGCAGAAAGCAGGTGAGTGAACTGTGCTGTGAGAGAGAGAGAGAGAGAGAGAGAGCGTTTATGTGCTGCTACAGTATTATGTTCAAGGAGTTTGTTGATGTAAGTATGCTTACATATGCATGCTTCTATCGGCTTCCCCCATGCAAAAGTGACTTATGTGTACTATGCGAGTTTTGAAATTGCCAGGTGCATGCATAATGAAATTACTAGTAACTAAGGAAGTAAGACATTAAAATATAAACTTGTTATGAATATAAGCAACAGACTTCAAATCTTAATCTAAAATAAGTTCTGGGCTTCACTGAACTGAATTGTTTTCAATGTCATCGTGATTTGATTCGAGAGTTGTTTGTTTGACTGCATTAGCCCATTAACCCAGCATAGCTCTGGCTTATTTACATGCAGATGCACATCTTTTGTGAGTCAAAGTCCTTTCAAAGCTGTGTTTGCCGCAGAGCAGGATTTGTTTCTGTGGTTTTTAGAGAGCGTGCTCTGACTTGAAGAACCACCACTCCCTCTAATGAACAAATTCACTGAATGTTTCAGGTCTGAGTGAGGGAGTAAAGTGAAAGTACAACTCAAACAAACCTAAACACACAAGACCGGCAGGCTTTTTTTTTCTTTTCTCAGTGGCCCCAGGCTTTAGTGTTTAAAGGGCATTTTGCAAGGGTCTGTTTGCTAATAACACATTAGCGTGGACCATTTCATCTGCCTTCTCTCAAATACCAGAGACTATTAATGCAGACAAAACGTGTTTGTACACAGTTGGAACTCATCTGAATAAATATCCAGAGAGATACAGCAGTCTTGACTTGGACGTCTTCATGGTTTTTGAAGTTGGTGCATTAAAAATAGGTTTTCTTTGTAGATTGGGTTGGTTTGTTGAAATGAATGCTGGCAAGACAACTTCTGTTGTTCAAATTGGTGCTGGAAAATCTTGCTCCAGGTCAGTATTAATATATATTTTAATGTGTTATATTTATATATAATTAATTAATTTATTACAAATTATATTTCTTGCAGTCAAAGGAACAAATGTGATATATCACATGGCAGACTATTATAAATACTACGTAAAGTATGAAAAAAAAAAAAATCTGAGATTCAAAATCAATTTTAAACCTGGAAAGGAGTCTTAAAGTTAAACAGAGTTCTAAAAATATAGTTTTGGGGGGGAAAAAATAATAATAATGAATCTTAAAGATTTCAATCAACTTGCTATGCTGTTAAATTGCAATGAAAAAAAACATAACATGATATAATAATAATAATAATAATAATAATACTAATAATAATAATAATAATAATAATAGAAGCATTCCACTATAGACTTTTTGGATACTACTTTTTGGATCTTATTATTGTTGATGTTGTTGTTGTTGTTGTTGTTGTTGTTGTTGTCGTCGTTGTCGTCATTTACACAGAAAAGCAGGTGCGCTGCAGCATGAAATTCTTAGCTTTGAAATGAAAAACATAAATAATGAAAATATTATATATTTAAATGTTCTGATATGTCTGTCTCTTTCCTACTGATTTATTTTTTCTTTATTTGTTTTTTAAGGGCTGAATTTCTCTCTTTATTGAACACCTACAACTGCTTTCTTAAAGACAAATCACACCTGCAGCTCGCTGTTCAGGAGGTAAAACAGCATTCTTATATCTTAATGGGTGTTTATGCATTCGTTACATGGTGCTAAATTAATGCAAGTCTGAGTGTTTGACAGCAGTGAGTGCAGCAGTGTTTGCAACCCTATGTGTGGACTTTGAGCCCATGATTATAATTTGATACAAAATAGCATTTTGCTGCCCTCTGCTGTCATGTCTGCTCTAACAGAAAGCAGGGAAGGTGACATTTGAAGGCAATCTTGTCATTTCCTGGGGAGTAAAGAAACCAATTCAGTTACAAATACAAGATGAGAAACAGATTTTTCCAAATGAGTCTACCATCAAGTCACCAGATCCACTTGGAAACAAAAGGTTAGTATTCTTTTTTTTTTACTGTCAATTTTACTGCTGTGGCATGTATATTCCAGTAAATGGAAAAGTTGTTTCGGCCTATATATAGAGAACTATTATGAGATAAATAAAACTTAAGCTCTTGTAAAAAAATTTTTAAAAAACACACAAAATGTGTTTATAGTAATTCACTTGCCATACAATGGATGTCTGTGAGGAAAGACATATAGTGCTACAAATATACCTGTGCTACTTATATATGACTGGTTTTGTGCTCCAGGGTCACATATAAGTAAAACAGCTTATGTTCTGAGACAGTGGCCTTTTAAGGCAAAAATGATTTTGCACCTTCTTGATAATAAATACTGTTTACTTTGAAAGTGGTGATTACACAATCTAATCGCAAAGCACACAGTTTATGGATTACAGCTTCATTCTTTCGGCACTGGATCATGTTTATTATAACTATTTTTAAGATAAATCTGGTTCTCCTTCACTCCCAAAAATACAAGAACCAAGAAGCAATGCCATATAAGAACCTTTATTGTTACTTATTTTTATTTTATTTTTTTAAATTCTGCTACGAAGATTCATTTTATGCAATGGAACTGTTTCTTGGATATTAAAGGCTCTTTATGTAACCATAAATGCTGGCAAATAACCTTTATTTTTGAGAGCTGGTCATTGTTTTATTAGGTATAAGTATGACAGTCTCTTGTCAACACACTGTATTATTAGCCTTGTGGCTTTAGCTTCAAAACAGTCTTTTTATAGCTGTCTTGTAAAAACAAAACAGCCCCCACACTTCCAAAAAATTAAAAATTAAAAATTAAATAAAACGCTCATGGTCATTATTTTCTGTGGTGATCGATAGTATGAGGCTGTTGACATTGCATAAGGTGTATTACATGATGATAACAAACTCTTGTCAAAGTTATTGCTTTCTATGAGTTGTCTGCTTTTAGACAATAGTTGATTAAACAATAATTATAATGTGAATTGAGTTCAAATGAATGAGAGTCCATATGGCTGCAGCATCATCTGTATGTGAAGAACAGAACTGACTTAACACTGATTAGCTGATAAGGTTTGAACATCTAAGGCTGAATAAAAAGTGTGACTCAAGATCATAACAGGAAGTCAGTGAACACAAAAACAAACATTCTATCTTAGATAGAACAGGACAAAATGACCAATATTTGTTAAAGTTTCTGTCTGTTTTTGATTTGATCAAATGTTCCAGTAGGGGAATGACACGATGGGGAGAATTTGATGATCTTCATCATATTGATGAACTGGAAGAAGCTGGATCCACAAAACCTGAAAATCCTCCTAAAGGTACTGTGGAATTAGTACTTTGGCAACATATGTTATCTGATCTAAGGAAATACATTTAAAAGCAGTATTACTTGATTATTTGAAATGATGTAGTCTGATTACCGCATTAAAGAAATGACCTTGCACCTTTAATTAACACTTCTCTACATCTCTCTTTAAGACTACATTGAATATGAGAGCAAAACGTTGAGACCTTCTCGACCTGTGCCGATCAGTGAAGAAAGCTCATATCTGATCCGTACCATGAGTGATGCCTCGCTGGTGAAAATGAGGGTCAAGAGTAAGAAGATGGTAGAAAGTCAGAGGAACAGAAACCATCGCTTCTCCATCAACAGACACTTCTACAACTACAAGGTCTGTAGTTCAACTACCATGACCCACATGTCAAGCTTAAAGCCAGATGTAAATTATCAATAATAGTGTTATTATTATGAGGCTGAGACAAAAAAAAGTGAAATACAAGTTGGAAATATAACCTATGAAAAACAATAAATGTTACTGTTACTAATGAATCTGTAAACAGAGAACTTTATTTATGAATTTGTATTTTAAAGTACTGAAATCACAATGGTGTTGGACGCTGCACTGCCATCCCTGCTGTAAAAAAAATGTTAAACCATCACTGATGTTTTACACTACAAAAACAATTGCAAACATTACAAACCATCAACTATTAACCATTAAAAATGGTTTCTTGTAGTGTGTTTTGGGACATATTCCATTAGGATTTATTGTATAAGCCACCAATAAAAAGTGACAGATTACCAGCAGAGACCCAGGGGGACCATTACAGTTTCCATTAAAATCAATAAAATTCCCATTATAACCAGAAAACCATTACAAGTTCTGTGATGGTTTCTGTTTTTTGGTTTTTTTTGGTTTTGGTTTTTAGTTTTTTCAGCAGGGATATCAACGTGATTCACCATGAATGTCTTAGTTCCCTTCCGAGGGAACTTCGAACTGCGTCCTCTAGGGGTCGCTATGGGGAACGCCTTCCGTGTGACCGGTAAATGAAGCATACATCTAAACACGACAATAACATTGGCCCGATCTTTGCATCTTTTGTTTGGGCGAAGAGCACGCGCGCGATGTCCTTGGGGGGCAGTTTGCGCGCACTGCAAGCTTTTTTCTATGAAGTGAAAATGAGCTCGTGAGGATTGCAGATGGACCTGGCTGAGGAGTTAAAAAAGTGTCTTTCCCTTTCACGCTCATCTATCACGGACGAGAGTGAGCTGCTGGACGACGATGCTATCTCTCTTACATCGTCTGATCCAGCGGCTAGTGCTCTGCTGGCTCAAAGCCAGGATGAGCAGGAGATGTCAGATGAGGACGAAGAAGTCGAGACTGAGTCCTCCCAATCCTCCTGCCCCGCGTATGATGAGCTGCTTGAGGTTATGGATCGTGCCACGGCGAGGCCTGACTTGCCGTGGAAGCGGGCCAAGAAAGGCTTGGAAAAATCCATTCTCGTCTCGCATCCATAGATTCCAGGATACTAGTTATGCCAACATTGAGGGGATGCGCGAGAATAGTTATGAGAAGATGCCCCTGAAGATGACCCTGCCCCTGCATTGAAGAGACGCTGGCCTGCTATCTCTCTATGGGGGAGACATCTTCCCTTAAGGCTCCCTCCCTGCTGTCCAAACCCCTTCAGGATACATCTCATTTGAATGGCAGGGCATACGTGGCAGCAGGTCAGGCTGCAGCCTCGTTGCACACCATGGCAGTGCTTCAGGCTTATCAGGCTGATCTGCTGAAAGACCTGGATAAAGGTCAGGGTCTTTCCCCTGATGAGGTGGCTGAGTTGCGTCGCACCGCAGATCTTGCTCTCCGTGCCACTAAGCAGGCCTCCACTGCCATTGCCAGATCCATGGCGGCCATGGTCATTACGGAGAGACATCTGTCGGTGAATCTGGCGGATATCGGCTCGAAAGAGAAGGGCTTTCTGCTTGATGCGTCAGTTTCCCCTTCTGAGCTTTTCGGCACTTCCATCGAGACGGTGATCAAGAAGTTTAAGGAGGCCAAGATGCGCTCGGCTGCCTTTAAATCCTTCATTCCACGAAGGTTCAAGTCTGAGCCCGAACAAAGGGGTCCTGGCCCGTCTCGATCTAAGGATCAAAGGTGGGCTCAGGAGACTAGTGTCGTGCCTTGCACCCCTTCCCCGCCTGCGGGTAGGGCTCAAAAGGGGAATGGATCTAAGGGTGTCAGCAAGATTTGCGGGAGGTGATCCAGACTAGGTGTTCTCAAGGCTCTCGTCTGGACCAGAGTAAAACCTGAGCCATCTACTCACCTCCCTCTGAGACTATTACATCTGCTCTCATCTTCCTCCCCTTAATTCCCCTAAAAAGCTTCCCTCCTGACTAAGGTTAGGTAGGAGCCTCCTGCGCTTGCATTGCAGTATCTTATGCTAGGCCTATAATGCTTTTGGTTAGTCTTTATGTCTCATAGAACTTCCTACTGATGGTCCGGACCCCAGTGCTCTTCGGACTTTGCCTCCAGCCTATATCCATGAGCCTGAGTCATGTGCGGGAGCCATGGTTGGTGAGTACGATCCATTTCATCTACTCTACTGCTAGTTCTTGTATATCCGATACTAACCTTTTTCTGCTGTGCTACTCTGACCTGTTCTGTTTTCTGACTTTTAGGTTTCACCCCCCTTTTAAGTCAGGACATCCTGCTGTTGACCGATTACAGTGATGGTTTCACTCATCGGTACTGGATCCAGGCTGGTGATAGCCCTTATCTTCGGCTTGGACACAGAGCCTGGGCCTCTGCGGAAGCCTCCCAGCATCAGGTCCCCAGTATAACGCTGCAACCTCAGAACCTGCGGGTCCTTCTCGTGGGCTAGTACTCTTCTGAGTACATGCTTCGTGACATGCTCCCTGTCCTCTGGCTAGGATGCGCTTCTCATTTCTCACCCTGAGGGGTCTCCTGAGATTTGAGTCTTTCCTTAACCATCATGCACGTTCTCTGAGCTAGAGCTCCTCTCGCTGAGGCATTGAGGAGCTCAACACTCCATAGACGGTCAGGCCCGTGGGTCCTCCCTGTCTCACTGCCCTTATGGTTGAAACAGTAATCGCCCCTCTGCAGAGTGGGCTTGAGTACACTGTGTTCCCTGAGGTAAGAGAGATTTGTGTTTCTGCAGAAACCCCTCTTGAATGCTTCAGCTCTGAAGAGCATTAAGCTCTGTACGCATGAATGGTTATTTGTTCCGGCTATTTCTTCAGATTCTATCGGGTCTGTTTATACGGGACCCATGCTCTCTATTGAGATAGAGAGCATGAGACCGTGTCCAGCTGCACCAGTGGACTGTCTCTTATTGGGCCCTGCTGGGTTACCCCTTCTAATCTAGTGCCTCCTTCCGGTCGAGCTGAGAAGTGCTCCCCTCACTGTGAGGGTTAGCTATGAGTCGCTCCCAGTATGTGCTGTAAGGGCCCGCCTCAGCTTGAGAGCCGAGATTGCTGCTCCCGAGAAACTTCATTTGCAACAAAACTGAGTGTTAGACCCGTTTCTGTCACCTCCTTGGTCAGTCCCCTCCTGGGACCCTGTTGTTCCCTTTAGAAATGTGTGATCCCCTTCTAGCAGGATCCCATTTATGATGTCTCATTTGCGATCTTTCTTCTTCCCTGGACATGGCTGTGCTCCCCTCACTGCAGGAGGGTCCCATTGAGCTCGCCGGTCCTGGGCAGACTGGGTGAGTCCTCCTCTCGACTTCAAAGTTAGGTCCTCTGACCCTGGGGTATTGATCGCTTCAGTCAAGCTGGGTTCCTCTCTCTCCTCGCTAGAGGTTGAACCCTCCGCTCTTGAGCTCCGTAGCAGTGACATCAGGTAGTTGGGCCGCTTGCTGCCTCCCTGATAAGCTGCCTCTATTTGGGTCAAGCCAGGCAGTGCTCCCCTCACACTGGAGGGTTGTCTTTGAGCCTGCCGCTCCTGATTGAGCATCTGTGGACTTCTCTCATCGAGTCCTCCGCTCGTTTGAGCTCCATTGAGTAGCGACCTCAGGTTGTTAGGCCTCTCTCCGCCTCCCTGTTGAGCCGCTTTCCTTGTGGGTCGAGCTTAGCAGTGCCCTTGGGAGTTTCATGACCACGCCCCTCTCGATTTGAGCGTTCGAGTCCCCCTTCTATTTTTGAAGTTGGGCCTCCACTCTATTGAGCTCCGGATAGCAATCATGCCAGGTGGCTGGACCATCTCCTGCCTCCCTGCCGGGTTGCTTGTTAAGGGAGCTAGCTCTGCTCCCCTCACCATGAAGGGCCGCTTGCAAGCGCGCCACTCCCTATCTGGGCATCTGTGAGCAGATGCTTCGGATTCTGTTCTGTGAGCGTACCACAGTCACATAGGGCCCCTAGGCTGGTTTAATACAGCCTCGGTTACCCCTTAAGCAACGGTGTTTCTAAATCCATGTTATGGTAAGTGCACACGCTGAGCTTCTGTGCACTTTCTAAAATCCACATTGTGGATTTGTGGACTTTCTTCTGATTCCAAGCCTTGAGCTCTGCCCTAGGCTTGGGCTTTCTAGTCCAGCCCTTAACAGGTAAGTTTCTTAGGGTATGCAGCTCAGGCCCTTGGCCGAAGGGGATAATGTCACTGACAGCCATCAAGGCGTCCTTTGGGGCAACTCCCATGGCTATGGTAGGGTTGGTACTTATTGCTTGCCATGGTTTCTGGCATGCACTCCCCTCAGCATGGCGGCGTGACTATACCGTTCCCCATAGCGACCCCTAGATGATGCAGTTCAAAGACACTACGTCCTCTAGTTCCCTTGCCATGCTTCAAACGTAAGCTTCAGACGAAGAAGCAGATGACATGTTCTCCCGCGGCCTTTTATACTATGGTTGCGCCGGGTGATGACGTCACGGGCTGTCAGTTTCTCAAGTTTAGGAATAGGAATGTTGTCCCATTCTTGTCTAATACAGGCTTCTAGTTGCTCAACTGTCTTAGGTCTTCTTTGTCGCATCTTCCTCTTTATAATGCGCCAAATGTTTTCTATGGGTGAAAGATCTGGACTGCAGGCTGGCCATTTCAGTACCCGGATCCTTCTTCTACGCAGCCATGATGTTGTAATTGATGCAGTATGTGGTCTGGCATTGTCATGTTGGAAAATGCAAGGTCTTCCCTGAAAGAGACGACGTCTGGATGGGAGCATATGTTGTTCTAGACCTTGGATATACCTTTCAGCATTGATGGTGCCTGTCCAGATGTGTAAGCTGCCCATGCCACACGCACTCATGCAACCCCATACCATCAGAGATGCAGGCTTCTGAACGGAGCGCTGATAACAACTTGGGTTGTCCTTGTCCTCTTTAGTCCGGATGACATGGCATCCCAGTTTTCCAAAAAGAACTTCAAATTTTGATTCGCCCATGTTGTGATTTCCATTACAGTAGCATTTCTGTATGTGATGCAGTGCCGTCTAAGGGCCCAAAGATCACGGGCATCTAGTATGGTTTTCCGGCCTTGACCCTTACGCACAGAGATTGTTCCAGATTCTCTGAATCTTTGGATGATATTATGCACTGTAGATGATGATAACTTCAAACTCTTTGCAATTTTTCTCTGAGAAACTCCTTTCTGATATTGCTCCACTATTTTTCGCCGCAGCATTGGGGGAATGGGTGATCCTCTGCCCATCTTGACTTCTGACAGACACTGCCACTCTGAGAGGCTCTTTTTATACCCAATCATGTTGCCAATTGACCTAATAAGTTGCAAATTAGTCCTCCAGCTGTTCCTTATATGTACATTTAACTTTTCCAGCCTCTTATTGCTACCTGTCCCAACGTTTTTGGAATGTGTAGCTCTCATGAAATCCAAAATGAGCCAATATTTGGCATGACATTTCAAAATGTCTCACTTTCAACATTTGATATGTTATCTATATTCTATTGTGAATAAAATATAAGTTTATGAGATTTGTAAATTATTCCATTCCTTTTTTACTCACAATTTGTACAGTGTTTGTATAATTAAAACACTTTGTCCCAGATTTTCTAAACAGGGTGAATTAGCGCGAGAGCGCAATTCCAAAACAGTGCAGATGGGCGTGGAAATTTCTGCAGGTGATTTACTGACAAAACGCAAATTATAGAACACAGACGCAACATCTAATTTACATATCGACCAACGCAATATACCAAGTGCAGCGCAAATTAGCTTAGTCGCAAATAAGCAGAGCCTCATTAGGATATGCACATTAGGCAGAGGTGATTTACTTACGACACAGGCGCAAAATAGCTTGACTTTTTTTTTGGGGGGGGGCGTTAAATAATGGTGCAAATACCAGTAATTTGCCGAGGACAGACGTTAGTAAATCCGATGCGTGATTCATTTTAATACTCTCCTCCCATAAATTTTGCTTCTGAAAGGGAAACTCCTAGAAATGCATATTCAATAAGGTCAGGCACAAAAATAACTGCCCATGCCTTTTCAGCGCCAATTCTTCACTGAGCGTCTTTAGTGAATCCTGAGTAATATGGCCTACATATAACCGCCAAAAGACAGTTTGCGCTGGCGCTAGCTGTTAGTAGGCTAAAGCTGGCCCTTTGTATAGTAGCTAAACTATTAGAACTGTGCTTTTTAGGGTTATGTAAGGCAGAACAAGCTCTTTAAAGTTCACCCATCAATCATCATTAATTCACCCTCATGTTCAAACTTACTTTCTTGGAATACAAAAGGGGAAATTCTGAACACTTTGTTGGTCATTTTTTTCATGCAATGAATACAGCTATGTGAATGGGGACTGAAGTTATTATATTAGTTTTATGAGTCTTTTTTATAGTTTACTGAGTCATTTTGTTTTTGTAGACATCTGTTTTCACGCCATCATTTGGCACCACCACAAATGTGCACATTAACAGCAAGATGACAACACAAGAGGTCATTACACAGCTGCTTCAAAAATTTAAAGTAGGTGTTATTACTTACAATTCAATATATAAGCCCCTTAAGGATTTTATGTGTCTGTTTTATTCACTGATTATTTCCACCCTCAATTTTGATAGAAAAAAATTCACCGTTGACTTTTTTAATGCAGATAGAAAACACTCCAAATGAATTTGCCCTGTACTGCATTCATCAATGTGGAGGTATGTAGAATTGCTGATCCTGTTTTATGTATTTTCACCCTCAGTTAATTCCAAAACATATGTGGATAAAATAGCTTAAAGCTTAATTCAGTTCTGATTGTAAGATTAGTTTTATTTTCAAGCATAAGACCTATTTTTTTTGTGTGTGTGTGTACATTATTCCATCATTTAGTAACTTTTGTTCCCAGATTCGCATCCTAGAGCTTTAACTTTGCTGAAGTTTAATTCCAGAGTCACATTTCTGATCATTATATCCATTGTTCATAGAAAAGCGAAGGTTGAGCAGTTCAGACCTGCCACTGTGGGAACGTCTTCTACAGGGACCATCAAACAGCATCATGAAAATATTCCTCATGGATGCAGACGAACAGGAAATTAGCCTTGATGTAAGTCTAGCTCTTCAGACATTACAGAAATGTGTTTCCTACTCAAATAAAACTAATTTTGTGTCTCATTTCCACTGATTTCAATAGGTAGCTCAGTACCTCAATTTAGAGATGCCCATTTTGAAGGTAATTCTGCAGAAGCTGGAGGAGCAAGAGAACCAAGAAGTACAAAGAATAATCGCAAAGTAAGTCTGAAAAACAATGAATGGCAATTCATGCATTTGTTCTAATATATTAACATAGATTAAAAATTGTGTTAGTTGAAAGGCTTTCATGTATATATATATATATTTTCATATATAGATATCAAAAGGAACGGAGTGTCTTGTTGCAGTGCTTGAACAAAAAGATGCCGTTTAAAACAGAGACAACTGTATAAATGAAGTCTTGGCAACAGGAAACTGTTTCCAACTGTTGTGACATCAACCACAGAGTAAAAAGAGAAATGGAAAATTAAATGGAAAGTGAGCCTTCAGGACTACAAGCCAGGAATCAGGATTGTGAGATGTTCAAAAGTGCATATGTGACTTTCCGTGCATAGCTTTACTGTGAAGTTTGTGGTTATAATGTCTATAATGTAAAATAGTTTTCACATAAATGTAATTTACGATATTTATCATGTGAGAAACCAATTAAAATATATACATATATATACAGTAAATACACACACACACAGTGGTTTGCTCTCAAGATTTTATTCTTAGAAATGTTATAAAAAAAAAGTTTCAGTTTAAAAAAAGATATGACTTCATAAGTTCCAACTGGCTTACTGTAGTGTTCTGGAAAATGTCTGTCAACGAGAGATTCTAAACTCACACACAGTGGTTTGCTCTCAAGATTTTATTCTTAGAAATGTTATAAAAAAAAAAGTTTCAGTTTAAAAAAAGATATGACTTCATAAGTTCCAACTGGCTTACTGTAGTGTTCTGGAAAATGTCTGTCAACGAGAGATTCTAAACTCAAAACATTTCTTCTTGGAAAAATGTATCATTTTAAATATTAATTGGTCATTGCATAATTTGCTTTAGAATAATCTTATCAATAAATAATAATCTTTACTATAAAACTATCATCTTCAAAAAAAAAGTATTTTGGGTATTTAATAATATGCATACAAATTCCTTTTAAAGGGAGATTTTTTCTATTAACATTTGACCTTTTTTTTTAGAGAAGTTTTCCATTTTAAATAAGCTATATCATCAGGAAAAAGAAAATGTCAAGATAAAGAATGTGTGATCGGCTATCCAAAAGTACGAAACTGTAGAGACTTGAGTCCATGTGAAATTAAGCGGATCTTCTGCAGGACATCTTCTGCACCTCATGGTCATCAGTCATTGCGTCGAGGGTCACCTCAAACTTACATGTCAGTTGCTAAAAAAAAAAAAGTAAAAATCTGAAGAGTAATGGTAGTATGCATGTGTAGATTTTTGTAATTTTGGCTGCAATCAAGTGTAAAAAAAAAAAAAGAAGAAAGAAAGAAATCTACCTTTTTTGCCATGCCACAAGCCTGAATATCTGTATTTTCTGATTTGTGGCATTTTGTCTTTCCAATTGTAGCTTCTATTTTGTAGTTGATCTTATTCGTCACCTGGACACAAAGTTTGGCTGTCATTTAATGTGGATTAATACACATTTACACATATCAGAAAATATGTATGAAAACATGAAACCTGTACCTGAGTGCTGGCCGATGTGACATTGATGAGTTTGAAGTATTTCTTTGCTTTGGACTTCGTGTTGAACACCTCTACAGCTTCTTTAGCAGCATCTTGAACGTCTTCCCTCTCGGGATTGGCGAGAGTCCAGCCGCCGAGCAGCTCCACATTTCCTGTGAGACATGGACTGAGAATATCAATGACAGCATTGGGTCTTGAAGAAACATTTGAAGAGTTTGCGCTCATGAAAGACATGCTGCATGATGCTCTACATTTAACCAACAAAGAAGAATTACTGAATTTTTTTATACATGTTGCCATGAAAACTTTATTATTATTTTTTTTTGAAGGTACCCTGTTAAACCACCCTGTGCTTTGATTAGTAGTTGGTGCAAAACATGAAACTATTCAATGTAATCTCTCAATAATGAGGTAGTAGCGAGCTATGTTATATTTGTTATAACCAGTGTTGGGGAAAGTTACTTTTAAAAGTAATGCATTACAATATTGCGTAAAAAAAGTAACTAATTATGTTACTTAGTTACTTTTTATGGAAAGTAATGCTTTACGTTACTTTTGCATTAGTTTCAAATCTGGACAGGGCTTGCTTGTTTGTTTTTAAAATAAAAAAGTTATATTTTTGGCAAATATAAAAGCTTTTCACACCAAAAGTGAAATGAATAAGCCTCAGGCTGAAGGGAAAGCACAGTAGAATGCAGAAGAAGACATTTCAACACACTTCAGCAATAAACAAAGACACACAAATGTTTGTCTCGAGTAATTTGTGCTTATTAGTACGCTTGAACTGAATCATCGAAGCTCAGAAGCAAAGACATTGGTTAATAGAATGGGATTAAATACATAAAGCATATTTGTGTTGTTTAACATTTAATTATTGCATAGTCATATTCTGAGTTGCAACGTGCATATGATACGCAATTTGTTGACGTGTATATAATACGCAGTTTTGGCGTACACATGATCTGCATCTAGCCCACACCCCTAATCCGACCCATTGCGTATCATATGCACGCCAAAGTCCATTTCTGTGTATAAATAATCGAAACATTAACTCCTGCTATTGATACGCACTTTCATGAGATCAGGTTATAAATAAACAGTTTGTAGGCAGCAGCCATATCACCCTGCAGCCGAAGACTGGTTGCCCACTGAAGCTAAGCAGGGTTGAGCCTGGTCAGTACCTGGATGGGAGACCTCCTGGGAAAACTAGGTTGCTGCTGGAAGAGGTGTTAGTGAGGCCAGCAGGGGGTGCTCACCCTGTGGTCTGTGTGGGTCCTAACGCCCCAGTGTAGTGACGAGGACACTATACTGACAAAAAGCACAGACTTTCGGATGAGACGTTAAATCGAGGTCCTGACTCTCTGTGGTCATTAAAAATCCCAGGATGTCTTTTGAAAAAGAGTAGGGGTGTAACCCCGGCATCCTGGCCAAACTTGCCCATTGGCCTCTGATCATCATGGCCTCCTAACATCCCCATATCTGCTGATTGGCTTCATCAGTCTGTCTCCTCTCCACCGGTAAGCTGGTGTGTGGTGGCGTTCTGGCGCACTATGGCTGCCGTCGTATCATCCAGGTGGATGCTGCACACTGATCAACATTTCACTTCTTTTTTGGACAAAATTCTCTCATATGCCATCGTTTTTATTATCATCATCATCATCATCATCATTATTATTATTATTAATACAATTTACCCGGTCTCATGAAAATGCATATAAATAGTACGCCAAATACAAACAGAAAATCGTGCAATTGATAGGCTTATGCAGAAATTGACTTTGGCGTGCATATGATACGCACGTGTTTGGCGTGCATATGATACGCAGTTTGTTGACGTGTATATAATACGCAGTTTTGGCGTACACATGATCTGCATTTAGCCCACACCCCTAATCCGACCCATTGCGTATCATATGCACGCCAAAGTCAATTTCTGTGTATAAATAATCGAAACATTAACTCCTGCTATTGATACGCACTTTCATGAGATCAGGTTATAAATAAACAGTTTGTAGGCAGCAGCCATATCACCCTGCAGCCCAAGACTGGTTGCCCACTGAAGCTAAGCAGGGTTGAGCCTGGTCAGTACCTGGATGGGAGACCTCCTGGGAAAACTAGGTTGCTGCTGGAAGAGGTGTTAGTGAGGCCAGCAGGGTGTGCTCACCCTGTGGTCTGTGTGGGTCCTGACGCCCCAGTATAGTGACGGGGACACTATACTGACAAAAAGCACAGACTTTCGGATGAGACGTTAAATCGAGGTCCTGACTCTCCGTGGTCATTAAAAATCCCAGGATGTCTTTTGAAAAAGTGTAGGGGTGTAACCCCGGCATCCTGGCCAAACTTGCCCATTGGCCTCTGATCATCATGGCCTCCTAACCATCCCCCTATCTGCTGATTGGCTTCATCAGTCTGTCTCCTCTCCACCGGTAAGCTGGCGTGTGGTTGCGTTCTGGCGCACTATGGCTGCCGTCGCATCCTCCAGGTGGATGCTGCACACTGGTGGTGGTTGATGAGATCCCCCCTTCTATGTAAAGCGCTTTGAGTGCCCAGAAAAGCGCTATATAAATGTAAGGAATTATTATTATTATTATTACTGTATATTATTTCTGCATTAGTAGAATACATTTTATTTGATGGATTTTCAATTGTTTACTTTAAATGTGATTCCATCCGTCTTCTGTTAGTTGAATTAATTGTTGAATAATGTAAAACATTATATTATGTATCAATATTCCTTTAAGAATGTCCTAATTGTCCTAATTAATTTTGACAATTAAATACTACCATTATTATCTTTTCTTTTGTATTACACATTTCAATATACAAAAATGATTGTTGGACATTATGGGTGATATTTATTTATTTGCATGTATTTATTAGGACATTATGGGTGGACAAACACTCTTTTTTTGTACAATTTTTGCAAAGTTCCGTTGATGTTAAGAATAAGTTAAAAAAAATAAATACATTTCAAAGCATCTTGCATACAAAAATACAACAAATTACTATAATACAGACATATTTACGTATATCAGTATTACATATATTGAAGGTTATTTATTAGGTTATTATTGTAAATTTAATCTCAACTAAAACTTTAAAATTGATTTCTGAATGAGAAATATGTGCATATACAGTGTCAAGTATAGTGTCCTCTAATGTTTTCTTAAAAACATTGTCATATGTTGCTTATAATCCAAACACTATAATGATTCTTTAAACACTATACAAATTCTAAACCCCAAAAAACATGTTTTGCTGGTCCCAGGAAGATAATCAGTCATTTGTCCTGAACAGTGACGTCCAAATACCTCTCACTAAGGCCATGTTTAAAAACAATCTAGAACATGTGCTACAGAAATCACACCCTCGCTGTATAACAAAAGCCAAGACAAAACAATCAGCTTGTAGTGACATAAAGACCATGCTGACAGATGAGATTTTTAAACAAAATATCACCAGTGCTCTATAAAATACTAGGCCATTCATAATTTCCCCTTGTTTATGTTTCACTATATTGCACTTTTCTTGTGGCAGTGTGACAGGTCAGTTATCTCATCTGGGCTTAGATCATGTCTGTATGTGATTACATTTCGGACCAGTGTTGACATCCTAGCCTTTGTAATTACAGTGTGTGATGTACTATGATATTATATTCACTGTTTGTTGATTTGTATATAATGATTTACACCCATTTAAAAACAAAATATTTCAAAACAACAACAATGGTTACAAATCGGTGCTTATCAGGCCCAAGGATTTTTACTTTGTTATGGAAATATCAGGGTGTAGATGAGTAACATCCTCTAAGATCACTCACGTCATCAAGTGTCAGATGCTTACAGTCTCTTTTAAGGACTGTGCAACCCTCAGTTCACCCTGTCATAATGGTCTACAGTCATCGGGATAAGCTAAGCCAGATAGGATTCAGTGCTGTTAAAAGCTCTTCTGTTTTATGAGATTCCTTAAGGACTTGAACCGATGATTAACTCTTAAAACCCCACTGACATACGCAGGCTGATTTGCATGTGTATTTAGGTTAGTGATAAACTAAACGTTTTAAAGAGTGACAAATACTGCATTTATCTAAACAATAGGTACATATATTTATAATCAGAATCAGAATGAGCTTTATTGCAAGGTATGTTTACACATACAAGGAATTTGTTTTCGTGACAGAAGCTTCCACAGTGTAACAGAATGATAGCGACAGAACAAAAAACACAGATAATAATAAAAAAAAAAATAGAACAAGTAAATAAGGAATAAAAATATATACATTGACAATTGTGTGTGCAGGTATATTACAATAGACAGTTTTGTATGTACAGGTATATTATGTGCAAATTTGAGGTGTAGGCTGAGTATGTGTGTTAGATAAATAAGTGTATGAGTGAATAAATAGTGTTGTGTGTTCCACAGTTATTGTTAAGTGTTCATGAGATGGATGACCTGAGGGAAGAAACTGTTCCTGTGTCTGGTCGTTCTGGTGCTCAGTGCTCTGTAGCGTCGACCAGATGGCAACAGTTCAAAGAGGGAGTGTGCTGGATGTGAGGGGTCCAGAGTGATTCTGCCAGCCCTTTTGCTCAATCTGGAGGAGTACAGTTCTTGGAGAGAAGGGAGCAACCCTCCCAATGATTCGCTCAGCAGTCCGGACTATCCTCTGCAGTCTTCTGAGGTCAGATTTGGTAGCTGAGCTGAATCAGACAGTTATAGAAGTGCAGAGAATGGATTCAATGATAGCAGACTAGAACTGTTTCAGCAGCTCCTGTGGCAGGTTGAACTTCCTCAGCTGGCGAAGGAAGTATAACCTCCGCTGGGCCTTTTTCACAATGTGAGTGTCAACGTGAGTGTCCCACTTCAGGTCCTGAGAGATGGTGGTGCCCAGGAACCTGAATGCCTCCACTGCAGTCACAGAACTGTTCGTGATGGTGAGTGGGGGGAGTCCAGGGGGGTTTCTCCTGAAGTCCACGATCATCTCCACAGTTTTGAGCGTGTTGAGCTCCAGGTTGTTGAGACTGCACCAGACAGCCAGCTCTTTAACCTCCTGTCTGTAAGCAGACTCGTCACCGTCCTGAATGAGGCCGATGAGTGTGGTGTCGTCTGCAAACTTCAGGAGCTTGACAGAGGGGTCTTTAGATGTGCAGTCGTTGGTGTAGAGGGAGAAGAGCAGTGGGGAGAGGACGCAACCCTGAGGAGCTCCAGTGCTGATTATATGGGTGCTGGATGTGTAAAAGAACATAACTGTTGACTTTTGTGAAGTGGAATCTGGGTCGAGGCAGTCTGTAGTTTCTAACATAACCGTGACACTGCGTCTGACTGAGGCGCTCATGACAGGAACCTCTGGGATGACCATGAACATTTCCATCAGGGTACATTTCAGAAGCCACATGGCTCAGTGGTTTGTTTTACTGCCTTATTTTGTTTTGTATGTTTGAGAATTAAGATTAGCCTTATTGCTGTGATGACGATCTGACCTTGTGACAAGCCAGCTTTGGTCCAGAGGCCAAATCAAATGGACAACACAGAGGAAACGCGTTGGAGCCATTGACGTGTGGGCAGTGCTACAGCCTGACTTGAGATCGTTTTGTTGCCATATCTCCTTTTTTCTCTTCCCCCGATGGGGAATTTTAGATCATAAGTAAAATATTTCAAAAGGTATAAACGCACAGCACTGAGGTATATGAGGACTGACTATATGATAGTAAAGCTAAGCACAAGACCTCAAAAAAATTTTTAAGAGACTGATTTTCTCCAATTCAATCTGTTGCTTTGGGTTGCTCTGCAGACAACAGCAAATACAACTACAGCATTCTGTGCTGCAAGATGGGAGGGACATCTTATTATTACCTTAAACTTATAACAATTATCTGCAAGGCTGACTTTTATTAAGCCACTTGGCTCAGATGTTCATTTTCCTGCATTGGTTTGTATGATTCAGAATTACAACTGATCTGACCATTGCTTAAGTGAAGATCTTAAGTCATCTTTTAAGTCAGATGTGCCACACAGCATTACAAACAAGAGTATGAACAAATTCAAAGAAGTACGCACAAGGCGTACGGTGCTCTAGGACCACAATGTACTGTGTGAAATTAGATAATCTCAGGAAACCTGGGGCCTTTATTGGCAAGAATTTGCACAGCAACTTCCAGTGGAGGTTTGCAATAACCATTATAGAATACATATATAGAGATAAGAATTAGACCAGTCCTGAATATACTGTTGACAACGGTAGTTTGTCTGTTGAAAAACCATTCGTGTTCTGTGATTAATGGAGGTTGATGAGAGATGTTTAAAATAGAGAGAGAGAGCCTACAAAGCTGACCACCTGATCAAAAAAAAATAAAGGTTAATTTTATTTTAATTAACCCCGAACAGACATTTAACCCCTTAACTGTCACCGTCCCACCTGTGATCTTTTAGTAATCATCATAAATCATATATCATTTGAAAGCTTAGAAGCCCAAGATTCATCCTCTGAAAACCATTTTGAAATCGAACATTGCGTTACCATGGAAATGGTACTTTAAAATCTTTTGGCGGTCTCCTCCCCCTTAGTGGGCGGTGTCAAGTGTCATACTACAAAATGCATTACGCTCTTTTACAATCAAAACTTTTTATAATCTTGACAAAAAACATATCATTGGAAAGGTCTGAGTCTCAGAATTCCATATTTTGAGATAGAAGTAATATTGACAGAGAAATCTAGACAATGCATTAAAAAAAAATTGAATGGAGTTTGGATGGCTGTTTGTGGTATAACGCCCTAAATAAAATCTCACAGGAACCTCCATTTTTTTTTCATATCAACTTCAAATTTGGAACATAACTTATTTAGACATAAGGCTATCATGTTATACCAATTTTAGAGTAAAACCTGATATGTAAAATATTTATTATATATGAAATTTTTTTTTAAATATTCCACTTGTTTGCGATAATTTGCAGATTTTCTGAAAAGAGACCAACCTTACGTCTGTATTCCAAAGTGTTCATAAATTACAACAATTTAAGTTTGGATAATGCACCTGCATGCCTATTTAAAAAAATGGGGGAGTGACAGTAGTGTACGTTTTTTTAATATATTTTTTATTTATTTTTTATTCTAAGCACCTAGAGCATGTTTGACAGTTCAATCAGGCCTGACAGGTCAAGTGCTATAAACAGTGAACATCAATACACTAAAAGAGTGCTTATTGGTTAATGGTCGCCCTCTGACTCGCGTTGATGTCATTTCAGTTGGACTCGTGAATCAATTCAATGGAACCGATTCAGTGATTCGCGAATCAAGCAAGCAATCACCAAGGACCGAGCAGTCGGTAGTCAGAGCGCTGAGGAGAGTGAGATGAGGTGAGGAGACTGTGATTTAATGCTATCCGCGGTTATGTGAGCACAGGACCGGTTTAGGCTTGTATGTGAATGCTGTTATCTCGGCTAATAAATGTAACTTAGTCTTTTACATTGAGCAGGGAATTAGCTGATGAGCTAGTTAGCAGCCAAGCTAATGCTAATTTTGTCAGAATAACCCTCGCTAGGCGAAGCTGTCCGAATATAATACTGATTTATGTATTCATTTCAACGTAAATTCACAATTGCTTTGCAAGACTTAAAACATTACGTGCGAAATATCTCGACGGCACGCGTGACATATTTTAATACAATAATTTTATATTTAACGTTTTTTTTTTTGGCGTTACATAATATAGTTACGCATTGCCTGTTAGTTTTGTCGCCGTTCTCTATTCAAATTTAGGTCGTTTTAGAAAACATATATATATGTCAGTGTTTGTGTATATTCTGTAATCTGTTCATGTATTACTGAAGATGTCCTAGTCATGAAGAGAGCGTGTGTTCATGATGGTTTGAACTGTTTGATAGTCAGTAGTTTTAGGGCACTGTCTGCTATCATAACCACATTAAACAATATCTCATTTGACTTGAGTGTGCTTGTGTCTTCCAGCAGATCAGGCTGCGGACCCCTCCATGGAAGAGGCCAGCGATGAGGGGCTATTACTCCAAGCTGGACTCCTCGTCTCTGGGCATGGCGATGCCCCTGAACCTGGCCGTGGAGACTGAGAAAGCTCAGGCCCTGCTCCAGACCTTCAGCACTGCCTCTCTGTTAGCCAGCGCGGGCCTGGGCGCTTTCTGCTTCCTCGCCGACCACTTCCTGGCGCTCCCCCTCATCCAGCAGCATCTGTGGCTCAGGGCTGTGCTCGATAACGCCGTCCACGGCATCATCGGGCTCTGGTCATGGGCCATCGTCATCGGGTTGAGGAAGAAAAGTGACTTCTATGAAGTCGTCTTGGCCGGGTTTCTGGCTTCTGTCATCGACCTGGACCACTTCTACGTGGCTGGATCATTGTCGCTCAAAGTGAGGCCTTTTCATTTATTTTATTAACATTTGAAAACTGATTATTGCACTTTTTTGCCTTTTGTTATGTTTCGGCACATTAAAACGTCCGATACAATTCAAAAGGCAGGGTCAGAAATAAAGCAGTAAACCTATAGAGACAGTAATTATGGTGACTAACTGTAATTACAATGCTAAACATCAAAAACATGAGACAAAACCTTTTTGTTAGTTTTTTTGCATTGCTTTTAATATTTGAATCTAGAGATGCTTAATTGTTCTGAAAATAATGCATTTATTATTGTTATTATATGGTAGTATTTAAAAATATATATTTATATTTTATTTTTGAAACTTTGTAGGGATGTAACGATTCACTCGACTCACGATTTGATTCGATTCACGATTTTGATTTCACGATTAGGGCTGTCACGATTATGAAATTTGGCTGACGATTAATTGTCTAAAAATAGTCACGGTTATTGCGATTAATTGTCTGTTTTAGGGCTTTGGCGATTATCACGATTAATTGTCTGATTAATCCCATATAGTTGGGATTAATTTTAAGGGTTCAGTAAATAATGATGATGTTATCGTTCAATCTTTTTGAGTTATTATTTTGCAGTGTAAGATTACATCGAGTATTCCAAATTCTAAGAGTCGCTACTTTTGTTCGACACAACTACAGGATACCATTACTGTGTTTGTGCAACTAATTTTTTTTTTTAAACCCTTTGTTAAACACAATCCACTAAATACTCACTTCCTCATTACAGAGAAAAACTACATTTGAATACAAATATATAAGCTATGAAATTAAACTAGCTGTCGGTATAATTTAGCCGCAAAAACAAGATCTTGAAAAAAATCTTTTGTGCACATTATACAATTTAAACATGATTATTTGGTTAACTATTTGTATTCTTACAAAATACATTCATGTGAAAGTAGAGGGCTTTTAATAATCTTTCTGTGTGCAAAATTTTGATATTGCGAAACGCTTCAAACAGAGCAGCACAAAGCGCTTCTGCACATCTAGGGTGCAGTATGATGAGCTTGAAGCAACGTGCACTCCACACGTACAAACAAAGAGAAGAGAAATGTATGGCCCTATGAATCCGTGTATCATTCGATCATTCGTTTTTTGATTTAATATTGAAAGTAGAAAAATGAGAAAACTGATCCTTTTTTGTTTTTTAGTTTTTTTTCCGAAAAACGAGAATTCAGCTTAAATTTTCGTTTTTCGTTCATGGGTGGAAAAATTAATAAACAGCTTGAATATTCGATTTCTACATGTGGGCGGGAATTAAACGCCCCTTTCTGCTGATTGGTCAGCCGAAGATCAAACCGTGCCATCATCAGTTCTTCGGCAGTATCACGCAGCAGAATAATAGTCCTCCACTGCTGCAGTTGTACAGATTAATAACCCATTTTATCAATTTCATATTTTTCTCATCAAACAGACTAAATGAATAGCTCGTCTAATGACAGAGTATTAAGTTCCCTCGATGGGGGAAAAATCCAAGTGAACATCAATCAGTACTCAATATTAATTTAAACTGCTTTAAATATGACTGCTGCTTATTTCCTGTGCACTTCAATACTGGTCTGCGCTTGACTGTAGTCGCGTCTGTCTGCTTATTGAGTTTATTTAACCCATCGCAATTTCGCAACATCGCAATGTCCTGCTCGGGCTTGCCAATTTAATGGCAGAGAATGGTGACTTTAGTTTTTATTTTTATTTTTTAAGCGGATACATATCTGTCATAAAATAATCCTATGCATCTCGTGCCGTATATTCCAAGCATTCTGAACGTATACTGAGGGTTTGGTGAGAAAAAAATTGAAATGGCAAGTTATTATATTTTATGAAAATCTTGCGTGGCAGCTCACGCTGCGCACAAGTGCATATCCTTTTGAGATATCAGTAAAACACAAGACTACATTATATAACTAACAGTAGGCTAATATCAGTTGTTCTCTGGTTGTCAGTCAAAATGACA
>NW_015505695.1:158263-181507 GCF_001515645.1 Sinocyclocheilus grahami
ATTTGACTGTTTGTTTGATGAAAAAAGATTAAATGTAGTTGCAATAAATGCATTAAGAATCCATACAACTGCAGCAGCTGAGGACTATTATTCTGCTGCGTGATACTGCGGAAGAACTGATGAAGGCACGGTTTGATCTTCGGCTGACCAATCAGCAGAAAGGGGCGTTTAATTCCAGTGAAGCTGAACTCTCCTGTCCGGTGTCTGCATTCAGTTCGCACGGACCATAGGACCGATCGTCACAGAACACGCGATCATGCAGGTCACATGCACACTTCACAAGATCTCAACTAGATCCGACTAATGCCGAGTTCACACTGATAATTCCAGTCTTGCTCGAGAACTTGGGTTCTCACGTTATTTCCTTATCACTTCTGGCGTGTGTTTTGTTGTGAAACGTAGTTTGCGGACCAGACAGTGTTGTCTGCGATTCTTCCTATTGTAAAGTCATGCAGTGTGTAACCCCCTGTCGCCGATCCATCGTGCAATGTGAACACAGCAGCGACTGACTGCTACCTCAGATAGTCGTGCAGTGTGAAAACCACGGTGACCCGACGACTTTGAAAATCGTGGGAACTCGGCATAAGTCTGCAAGGTTTGTGAAATTAAATGTTCATTAGTCATTCAAAGATTTGTTTAAATTATATAAATGCGTATTTGCGGAATGCTGACGGCAAACAAGAAAGTATTATAATTAGCCTTTTAATACTATTAAAGCAATCGTTATAATACTTTTTTGTATACATTTTAATTCCTTTGTTTAACAGTTCTATCTGATTATTAGATAGATTTCTATCCGAATTAGACAGAACTGAATGACAACAGCGAACAAGAGGGAGAATGTGAGCGGTGTGTGCTCAGGCGCTGCCGCAGCCGTTCTCGGCGCCGTCAAAATAAAAGCCTCGAGCACATCGGCCAAACAGAAAAACTTATCGGCCGATGCCGATATTTGAAAAATGTCAGATATCGGCCTTGCCGATATATCGGTCGACCACTACTCCAAACTCACTTTATAACATCAGTCGAGTGTTTGAAATAAATCCTTCTGTGAGATGATGTGGCTTCTTGCGCAGAATAGGGCACGCAACATATTTCATAGTTCTAAGCAGTGATAAAGGCTATGTCGATTAGCATTGCATTATGTACTTGTATACGTATTATATACTTATATAAAATTTTGTGCTGTCAAATGATTAATCGCATCCAAAATAAAAGTTTTTGTTTGCATAATGTGTGTGTATATGTATTATGTATATATAAATACACACTCATACAGTATATATTTTGAAAATATTTACATGTATTTATTTATACTACAAGGCAGTTGAATGCTTGCATCTGATTGGCTGGCCAACGTTCTAAGGTGTGCAATTATATTCAGGGAAACGCACAACGAACGTAGTTCCAGGCAGCTCTTGACCACATTACATGTAAATATCACTTCGCCAAATGATTTCAGTTATTTCAAAGGTCTTTACAGCTTACAACAGCAAAATAACCAAAACCCACAATGACACTGGCCAAACAAATAAATATAGTAAGCAATAGGATAAAAACGAGAGATTATTTCCATGTTTTGCCACAAAATTATGTTTTATTATGTACGTAAAGCACATACTCTACACATACTGTGCTATCAACGGCTCAAGCCTCCGTTACTAGGTCTAAAATGGCGTTTTGGAATTAGTAACGGAGGCGTTGGATGATATGCGGAAGAAACTAATCCTACTCACAATAGCATTTTAAGTACAAAAACCGGATGGATGCCTTGAAATATATCATCTGATCGACGTCTTGAGGTGTGGCAACCGTAGTGTAAGTGGAATAATTGGCTCTGGGCCGTTAACTTACTAGAAAAATAATGCACACCCGAGGTGTAACGGCCACTCCGCTTCCTTACATATTTTATATTATATATAAATACATTTAATATACAAATATAACACGTTTTTCTTAAAAATATACATGCATGTGTGTGTATTTATATATACATAATAAATATACACAGTACACACACATATGTTATGTAAACAAAAACTTTTATTTTGCGATTAATCGTTTGACAGCACTAATTAAATTATAATAAAATGAACTCCGATTAACCATATTTGGAGTTTCCATGCGAGAGTGCCCTCTGGCCTTTGGATGGAGATTTACTACTGATCACAGAACCGTGCTTCCCTGACAAGTCGCACCTAATCGCGATTCCGATTCAATTTTGATTAATCGTGCAGCCCTAGGATAAAATGATCATGGCTGACTGCAAATAATGCATTTCTGCAATGGCATCAGTGACTTAAAGCTACATTCACTGTAAAGTGATTGTCACATAGATCAGTGCAAGTTAAAAACTTGCTGTTTTAACTGAAGTTTGTGAACTTGTGCAGGCTGCTGTGAATCTGCCGCACAGGCCTCCGCTGCACTGCTCCACCCTGATCCCAGCGCTCTGCTTCTCTCTGCGCCTCCTCATGTGGGCCTGCCGGCTCAAGGACTCCTGGTGCTCCCTGCCCTGGATGCTGTTCATCTCGCTGGCATCGCACCACATCCGCGACGGCGTTCGGCACGGTCTCTGGGTGTGTCCGTTTGGAAACACGACGCCCATTTCTTACTGGCTGTACGTCACCATCACAGCCACTCTGCCTCACCTGTGCTCGGTGCTCATGTATCTGACCGGCACCAGAGACATGATCTCCACCAAACACGGAGTCGCCATAGACGTCTGAAACACTGGCTTGATTGTGGGCTCTTTATTTATTCAGTTATTGATTTGTTTTCCCCAGCAAAAATTTGGCACTGGAAATATTTCCATTAGCTCTTCTCTGCCTCATTGCCATTCCAACATAATTCGTCCTTATTCCTTGAGAGATTGGCAGTACGTTTGATACTTTTAACTACTGTGGTCATTCAGGTATCAGTATGAAATCAGGTTGTATTTACTGTGAATATTTTAATATGTATGATGATGATGATGTAGATTAGGGTTGGGCGATTAAAAAAAAAAAAAAATCTATTTTGCAGCCTTTTTGTACAATATGCTATATATACTGTATATATTTGATATAAAAATTCATTACAGAGCAAATAGATAAATTATATTATCAAAATTGTATCTCTATTTTGCAGTATTTTGGCAATATTTAATAATAAAAAATAATTCAGAACAAGTAAGTATATTCTATACTCTAAGTATACTTATGTATATACTCTGAATTAGTTAGTTTTCTATATATGAAATATGGTTCAAAATGGAGTTCATTTTGAAAATATAATTTCTGTATTTGCTGATCTGGATTTAAATTCGCATTGTTGCCAAGTAGATAATATTTAATGATTGTTAATATCTAATTTTTTTTTCATATGCATCAATATAACAGTATAAAGTAATAAACAACATACTAAAACGCGACACTAAGACGTTGATGAGAAATTTGAGTGATGAACAAACAAACAAATTGCTAATTTATAGTTGTGAATTAATTCACTTTCTAATTTAAGATTGTGTGGTCATATTAGTGAAATTTTGGCAAAAAAGGACCGTTGTCAATAGCTTTTTTTGTGTGGCAACCGTAATATAACACATGACCAACTTGAACCTGTTGCGAAATCTGTGTGCAACCCGATCTCATGGCAATTCATACATATTTTATGAGGTGGCTAATTCGTAGGACCACATACAAATTCTTACGATTTTCGCTAAATCGTACATATTTTAAGAGTTGCACAATTCATATAAATTTGTACGATTGATCTACGCCTAACCTGCCCGTCACTGGGGTCTAGACAAATCATACAAAATCGTACGAGTGAGGTCGTACGAATTAGCCTCCTCGTAAAATACATACGAATTGGTCATGAGATAGCATTGTTGATTGCTGTTGAAATGACTGGATTTCACTCGTGAAAATTTGTGCAACAGCGGTGAATGTGACCACATCTTAATGCCATTGTTGCTACTGAAATGTAATGAAAAATATTATTCAAATATCTGTTTTAATTCTTAAAAGTAAAGATTGTGAATCTATTAAAGGGGTCATATGATGCTATTTTAAAGATCATTATTTGGTGTAACAGAATGTTGACATGCTTTAATGTTCAAAAAACACATTATTTTTCAAATACTGTACATTATTGCCCCGCCTCTAAAAAATGACAATCTTTTTTTTTTTTTTAGAAAGAGCTTTTGTGCACAGCCAGCCTTGTACTCTTCTAGGTTCAAAAAATCTTCGTCCATAAAATGCGTTGCACAAATTCGAGCATCTGGGTTGTGCTGTTCTGTTGTAAATAAATCTTAACCAATGATTCCTAATTGCATCTACTTCCGGAAGGCCAAATAAAAGAGCTTGTAACACTCCAAAGAGAAAGGAAAACTTGAAATCGCATCATATGACCCATTTAAAATAGCATATTTAATTACTAAATAAAAAGTGCTTTAAAAACTAGTGCGATCATTTATATCACCAACAGAATGGATGTTGGATATTATCGCCCAGCCCTAGTTTAGTCGGTCTGGATTCACTCTTACTAACTTTAAAAGCTTCAGCATTGTGTTGTCACATTTAGCTTAGTGGTATAGACTTGTCTATTCAAATAATGTCATTTTATTGTATTTATTTTCCGAAGGAAGCCACAGACTTGATGTGTCATGATATGTCGTGCGTCCAGGAATAGGCATTGAGAATGGATGTGTTGATGGTGTTTGTGCTTGTGTATTTGCAGTTGAGGATCACTGTAGGTGTACTTGAAGGACATTATTCTTTCTGTAGTGTATTTAAAAAGCAGAAAAACACTGGTAGGTCTAGTTTCACTTGGAAAAGTCCTTAAGTATAAACCTTTTAAAATGGTACGGAAAATGAAAATACTTTCTCTTGTTAAAAAAAGGTTATTGCTGCCTTTTTAGACAGGCTTTGAAAAAACAATAACTGTAAATATGACTTGCCGACTTGATTTCCAAATCATTTATAACTTTTACGTTATTAAATTGTCTTTGTATACACACTGCAATTTAACTTCTTGACTCAACTTCAGGTCATCCAAGATGTAGATGAGTTTGTTTCTTCATCAGATTTAGAGAAGTGCAACATTACATCACTTGCTCATCAATGGATGCTCTGCAGTGAATGGGTGCCGTCAGAATGAGAGCCAAACAGCTGATACAAACACAATAATCCACACCACTCCACTCCATCAGTTAATGTCTTGTGAGGTGAAAAGCTGCGTGTTTGTAAGAAACAAATTCATTAAGACATTTTAACTTTCAACTGTTATGTCAGGCCAAAATATTAGTCTATAATCCATAATAATGCTTCCTCCAGTGTTGTCCTCTTACATCAAAATCCACCTGCATATTTGTTTTGGCTTGTAAACTGTGCTTGATCTGTGCAGATTTCATTCCTGATTCAGACAAGATGAATTTTCACTGGAATACATGTTATTTTAGATAGAGAAGAGTAAACAGTTTAAAATATGAAATTCGGCACCCATTCACTGAAGAGGATCCTTTGGTGGGCAAGTGATGGAAAGCTACATTTCTCCAAATCTGATGAAGAAACAAACTCATCTACATCTCGGATGACCTGAGGGTGAGGACATTTTGTTCATTCTTGAGTCAACTATTTCTTTAATTTGGTTTTTTATTCAGTTGTGTGCCATTATAGTTGCTTTAATAAATCAAAGTGGTGTTAAGTAAGCAGCTACAAAGACAAAACGTGTTCAAACTGCTGTTGGGCTACAGATCTTGGACTAAATATTCAAGTTGGCTTTTTTTCCAGGTCAAATTAAATCAGACATTGTTCAATATTAGTGTTTACAATGTATAGTTGATTTAGTATTGCATATGTCTACTACCACTTAAAAGTTTTGGATTATGTTCTTGGTTAATATTTTCAATATCGTACAGGGATTATACTCTGCCTAAAAATGGTCAATTCAATCTTGTGTTAAACCATTATACATAAATGTTTTTATGGAGTATAAATTGTCATGTGTTTTCAAACTTGACTGGTGGTGCATATAAAACAGCTGCATTTTTTTTTTTACTGCATCGGGAAGCCCTGAATTACAGCAGTGGAAACGTGTGCTCATATGCTTATTTTCAGAAGCAATGATAAAACTGTGCATTTATGAATTTGTTATGGTAATAAGGGAAGCAATGTTAAGTTATATGTTGGTTTGATGCCTAAATCAGTTGTAGAGGCCTTTTCAAACCTGCAGAGGGAGCTGTAGACCGACTTTATCCATGACACTTTCCTTTTTTTTTTTTTACTGTAATTGTTGTAAATATTTATTTTGTTTATATGCTTTTTTTTTTTGCGCATATTCAAACTGCTGTTGGGCTACAGATCTTGGACTAAATATTCAAGTTGGCTTTTTTTCCAGGTCAAATTAAATCAGACATTGTTCAATATTAGTGTTTACAATGTATAGTTGATTTAGTATTGCATATGTCTACTACCACTTAAAAGTTTTGGATTATGTTCTTGGTTAATATTTTCAATATCGTACAGGGATTATACTCTGCCTAAAAATGGTCAATTCAATCTTGTGTTTTATCTTTGTTGCCCCATTTTGTCTAGATTCGCTATCCACCCGATTTCAGAAATGTTAGTTTGGTCAATGCTTAAATGAGCTCAAAACTAATTTCCATCATTATACATAAATGTTTTTATGGAGTATAAATTGTCATGTGTTTTCAAACTTGACTGGTGGTGCATATAAAACAGCTGCATTTTTTTTTTTACTGCATCGGGAAGCCCAGAATTACAGCAGTGGAAACGTGTGCTCATATGCTTATTTTCAGAAGCAATGATAAAACTGTGCATTTATGAATTTGTTATGGTAATAAGGGAAGCAATGTTAAGTTATATGTTGGTTTGATGCCTAAATCAGTTGTAGAGGCCTTTTCAAACCTGCAGAGGGAGCTGTAGACCGACTTTATCCATGACACTTTCCTTTTTTTTTTTACTGTAATTGTTGTAAATATTTATTTTGTTTATATGCTTTTTTTTTTGCGCATAATATTGATTTGTCAATGACGTGGTGTTGATTGCATAGTCAAGAATTGACTGAAAGCATTATTTATTTCTGAAAACTCACTAAAGTTACACACGCACTTCTGTTTCAATGGCTTTCTGTCTTTTATTGTTTCTGATTCCTTCCACTTTGAAGCCATAATGAAGCTCTACTTTATATACTTGAAAATGTCATTGACTTGTCAGGCATTAATTTGGGGGGGGAAAAAAATCATGGTTAAGTCAAGGTAATAGTAGGGGAAGATGCCACCCATAAGAGCAGTGTGCACTTCCTGGTGAACTGTAAGATCTAGAGATGAGTTCAGTGTGTACAGGATGATGCTGCATCATACAGTATATTATTAAAGGGATCGTTTATCCAAAGAGGAAAATTCTGTCGTTTACTCGCCCTCATGTCATTCTAAACCCGATTTTATTTTTCTTCTGTGAAACAAGATATTTTGAAAGAAATGTCTCGGTGTTGAGCGTTCATCAAAATATAACAACATGAGGGTGAGGACTGAGGAGGGTCAATATCACTGTAGGGTGCATTTTTGGTGTCCTGTACATAAATAACTCATTTGCCATGATATCTTAAAGGGATAGTTCACCTAAAAATGAAAATGTGATGTTTATCTGCTTACCCCCAGGGCATCCAAGATGTAGGTGACTTTGTTTCTTCTGTAGAACACAAACGAAGATTTTTAACACAAACCGTTGCAGTCTGTCAGTCATATAATGTGAGTGAATGGGAATCACAGCTTTGAGAGTCAAAAAAACATACACAAACAAAACCAAATTAAACCCTGCGGCTCGTGACGATACATTGATGTGTAAAGACACGAAACGATCAGTCTATGCAAGAAACTGAAGAGTATTTATATAGTTTTTTACCTCTGATTCACCACAATGTCCAAACTGTCCTGAGCACGTTCTCAACAGCCGGCGCGTGAGGTGGCGTCGTCGTCTTGCTTTACGGCGGATCGCAGACTTATAAGTGCGTTACCGCCACCTATCTCTCAAATAGACCATTGACACTCCTAATTGAGATTGAGATAAGTTTTTTATATTCATAACAAAAGCATTACTTGGCTCTTTAGATACATTTTCTAGATTTTTTTTTTTGTTTTGTGTAAGAGGATGCGTGTTATTTTGCTATTATGTTATGTCCCATGCACGGCTCATTAAATTTTAATATAATATGATAATATTGTCAAATCATATTTTTTGTTATTCATAATTAATATTTTTTTATATTAATATAATTAATTCATATTAATATTTTGTTAAATAAGAGATTACTCGATTTGAGTGTATTGATCATTTGGTAATAAAAACAATATTTTTATAAAAAAAAAAAAAAGGTTTTGTCCATGTCCCTTGAGTGGTTGTCCACCCTGTCGTATTGGGGAATCCGCCCCTTTAAGAAAAGGCCATCCCCTTTAGTGACATCAGGACAACAGATTTTTTGTCTCTTCAGTGGCGGGAATTTCAACGGCTGAGGTGAGTAAGTTGGTGACTTTTCAATAGACAATTTTTCTTCGTCTGAGTTTGCTTACTTGCTTTGCCAAAGCTTAACATGTCCACCCTGTCGGCATACAATATGCCAGAAGTGATTCGAATACAGTATTTTCAAAATATGTACGTTTAAATATACCAAATTCTCTTCAACAACCAGACTATTTAGCTACTCACAGTTTGTTGTAAGCTAATATGCTAAATGAAGCTCAAAATGTCCTCGATAGAGTGGACATACACATGACAGGGTGGACATAGCATTCATGGCATATCAATGGGATTGAGGATGTAATTGTATTTAATATTATTATTTTTTTCGAAGTTTAATAAATGTCATATTTTGTCATGCATATTTTGTGTGTTCTGCATTAAGTGTCCACCCCGTCATGTGCTGGTCCACCCTGTCATCTTGATATTTTACAATAATATTTTAAATAATAATTCAGTCATATCTATATAATCCAGTGTGTTCAACAGCTAGGTGTGAGGGCAATAACATGCCAACAAAAACCTGCATCCAAATATCACAGTTTTCTCCAAATAAGAAAAAAATACATGTGCGAATTGTACGAGTTTCTTTAAAAACACACGGTTTACATAAAATCTTTTATGCATTTATAATTTGAAAGCAAACAAATAACCCTGTTTAGGAAAGGGACATCATACCTTTCAGAAAATATAATTTGCATCTTAATTTTGCAATGAAAACGTATTTAACAGTAATATATATGTCCATGACAGGGTGGACATATCTTATGGATTATGCTTCGAATAATGGCCCATAATTATCTAAAAAGAAGTGTGGGAGCTCAGCTAATATGTTTCTATAATACTTGAGTGTCTATGTATGATATGGCATACAGCGAATGGGAAATTAAAATCAAAATGATTGAGTATTGTGAGGGTTGAAAGGCACTCTGTAGTGATATTGACCCAGGAAATGATAACAGAATGTCACTTTTGGTTGAACTATATCTTTAATGAATGGCATAATGGTCATAAATTATGAAGTCACATTCAATTATTCCACTCAACCTATATATGAATAATTATGTTTGAAATGTAATTCACAGACTATTTAGGAAATGTAAGTTTTATTATTATTGAGTATCCTGCTGTCCACAAATCAACAAATAGAAAAAAAGTTTCATATTACTATTATCCAAAGGGAAAAAAATAAAACAATAATAATAATATTAATAAAATCTAAATGCCTTGCTGTCCACAAATCCCCCCTCAATAAATAAAAGTACAGATTGTTATTATCCGAAGACAATAAGTATTATGTTAAAAAAATCTAAATATCCTGTTGTGTCCACAAAACCCCTATCAACAAATAGAAAAAAGTTTCAGATTTCTATTATCTGAAGACAAAAAAATAAATGTAATAATAACAACAGCAATAATAATTTAACATAATGAAAAGTTAAGATTAATATGGTCACAGCCATTTAATAAATGTTAATACAATGTTTAGTGACTTTTATGATTGAGAAAAATTAAAGGTAAAGTATTTTAGTTAAATTAGTGGACTTTAACAGGACTTTTATGTTCCCTCAAATCCTTTAGAGAGAAAAAAGAAGCCTTTTTTGTATCCCGCTGGCTTTAGTCCATTGCCCAGATGGCCAAAACTAACCTGATGCAGTTATTGACATTGTTTGAAACCCCATAATCCACATCTTGATCTGCAGCAGAAATGATTGAGGTGAACATGTAAATATTAGGATTATGTGATTTAAGTCAATATAACGTGTGAATCCCCACAGACACTCAAATATTGGAGGTATATGATTTCACCAGAGCCTTGGCCGAGTAACAGTACTTTAGCTGTACAAATTCAACAAGCTACTAAATCCCTGGCCTGAATTTCATGATTAAATATTTGTAAATCTGTACGAGTGATTGGAAGAGATGCTGAATTTTCCACTGCAAACAAACAGATGATCAGATCGGTCACCAATCTGACAACAAACAGACGTTTTCTTCAGCTAAAATAATGTTTATTTCACAAAAATATAGACAGAGGAATAATAAAACAGCTTATGTTGTACAGAGAAAAAAAAAAAAATATATATATATATACATTTACTGCGGACGCCTTTGTGTTCACCTTCCCCTATTTGACAGGCAACAGTAGTCCAATCTTATTCGGACACATCTGGATTTGACGTCATGCATGCAACATTATACAAATTGCAGAGAGGAAGCGGGAAATATACACATTTTTTTCTCCAAGAACCTGTCCTGCTTGAAGTATAAAGTCTCTCCGTCCTGCCAGTAACAGATGATTGCTGATCGATGGGCTTGTTTGCTTTGGTTGGCTTTTCTGGAATCGTGCATCAGTTTCCTTCAGCGCCAGATTGAATTTCTCTGATGCAAGACTTGATGGTCAGTGTGGAGTGACTGTAACACACAGCCGTTAATGAGTGCGTTTACAGATGGATCCTACCATAGAGGGCTAAAAATAAAGAGAATCAGCGGTAAGAAGATATTTTCAGCGTGTTTCAGTGTTCAGATGCTTTGCTGAAGCCGTTCTCAACTGGTCACGACCCAAACGTGCTGAATGCGAAAAATAAGTTGCAACAAACCATACAAGTGTGCATATCACAAACACAAGCCGCTAGCAGAAACAGATACCAAATCGCATGGCATAAAAAATTAAATTATGAAATCTGTATTAAACAATTAGTGGAGTTTATCTTTATGGCTCCCAACGCATAGACAAGTGAATATTTTGTGTGTTGTTGTGCCTGAGCAGTTTATGGCTATATTAAAACATTCCCATATTTGAATTGAATCATTTTTGTTTACTTTGTGTGATAGACAAATTTAGGCCTTTGCTGTAAAATAAAATGAAATAAATTTAAGCAAAAATAATTAAAGTAAAAATGTAAAACTGGAAAAAAAAATACCTTTTTAAATGCTTATAAATTATTCCACAATTTAGGCCTTATGCTTTTAAAAATAAAATACATTAAAAATAAAATAAAATAACTAGTAAAAATAAAGTAAAAATTTTAAACTGGGGAAAAAATAACCTTAAATTACTGATTTTTTTTTAAATGCTTATAAATTATTCCACAATTTAGGTCTTATGCTGTTAAAAATAAAATAAATGGTAAAAATAAATTAAAAATTTTAAACTGGGGAAGAAAGAACCTTAAATTACTGATTTTTAAAAAAAAAATGCTTATAAATTATTCCACAATTTAGGCCTTATGCTGTTAAAATAAAATAAATAGTAAAAATATAGTAAACATTTTTAACTGGGGAAAAAGAACCTTAAATTACTGATTTTTTTAATGCTTATAAATTATTCTACAATTTAGGCCTTATGCTGTTAAAAATAAAATAAATTAAAGTAAATAAAATAAAAAGTAAAAAATAAAGTTAAAATGTAAAACTGAGAAGAAAAAGTATCTTAAATTACAGATTTTTTTGAATACTTATAAATTATTATACAATTTAGGCCTTATGCTGTTAAAAATGAAATACATTAAAAATAAAATAAAATAAATAGTAAAAATAAAGTAAAAATTTAAAACTGGGAAAAATTATCTTAAATTACTGATTTTTTTTAATGCTTATAAATTATACAATTGAGGCCTTATGCTGTTAAAAATAAAATAAATTGAAAATAAAATAATATACATTTAAAACTGGGGGGAAAAATAAATAAATTACTAACCCCCCCAAAAATGCTTATAAATTGTTCTATATCATTATCAAATTTTGGATTCCCCCTTTTTATTAATTTGTTTTCTTTCAATCAGCACAGGCTTGATTGATCATAGGTCTTGTTGATCTGGGTTAATGCAGTTTTTGAGCCAAAAAAAATTAAAATAATATATAATAATTTTGGCAATGTTCACTCAAAAACTGATTCACTCATAAGCTGATGCATAAGCTCAGACTAATGAGGTCTACAAGCAATCAGTTGCAAAAAAAAATACAAAACTGTGATAATTGAAAGAAAACAAGTATACAAAATATGTAATCCAATATTTGGCAATAACATAAAATAGAATTTTTGTAGGCTGGTCATTTTTTTTTTAATTTTGGGTGGGAAATAAATACCAGAATCATCAATTTTTGTGGGGAGGAAATTGTTATATCCTGTGTGAGCAAAGTCAGCAGGTTTTAGTCCAATGCAATAACATTAAAGTAGCATTTTTGGGAAAAAGAAAATCCTTTCCAGGTCAAAGTGACGGGAACACAACATGAGGGTTAGTACTGCGTTGGATGTCCCATTTAACAGAGTCCTGAAACAAAACCAGTTGAGAACCAGCGATTTACTGGATGTTGCTGATCATCAAGTCAATCAGATCCAAACTTCAGCCTAAATGAACACATACTCTCACACGCAGGACGGCTTTAATCAGAGCAGGGACAGACGAATATATGACCGGCTAAACCAAGAGTATAGTCTCACATATGACTGACAAAACAAAACCCCTTTTCTTACATTGGAAAATGATTTATGCATAAATGATTAGAGGTCGACCGATAGTGGATTTTGCCGATACCGATAGCTAGGTTGGACCACACTGGCCAATACCGATTAATTAACCGATAGTTTTTAAAATGGATACTGAACAAAAACTAAAATAATGCTTTATTAAAAAAACAGTACTGAACCATACTAGTAGTAGTAATAATAATAATAATAAACATTTTGAAATTAACACTCTAACAAGGAACAATACTTTCATTACACAGCTTTCATTAATCTTAATGCTACAAATGGACTCTTATTTTAGTGTTACCATTTCATTTCAACTGTCATGCTTAAAGATGCACATCTATAAATATATACACAAAGGCTATAGCATTAAAATGATATACATATGGATATTGTATGTATACTCTCACACTTTAACTGCTTCTATTCTTGAACACTTGATGATTATCTAATCAAAATAAAAGCGCCGTGCTGGGTCTAGGAGAACTCACCGATATAACACACACACCGGACGCGTCGCGTTCAACTCGAGCAGCGGTCTAAAACAGTTTATTTAATCACCAAATGGACACAAGTTTACTTCAAGAATGAACAATTTGGTATAGATGAGTTTGAAGTTCGGTGTTTAAAAAACGGAGCAAACGGAAAGAGAATGCGAGATCTATATTATAGCTCTATAAATGAAGCACTAACAACAATTCGGGACAAATATAATGTAATTTAATGGAAAACTATGTGAATGGCGCTCTGTGGCGCGGCAGGATTTTCTGTCGGCTGCATTTAAATCCGCGTCTGAAGTCTCCCGTTCTGTTCAGCGTGCAGTATCACGTGTCTAAACAAATAGCATGTGCTGTCAGTGATTTCAACCACTAGAGGCCGCTCTCGCACTGTGTAATGACAGCAGACCCTTCTCAGCCGCGCCAGCAATGGACGCAACCCGGAAAACTATCGGCATGGATTTTTGCCGATAACCGATAGTTCCAGCAATCAACTATCGGTGCCGATTAATCGGCAAAACCGATACATCGGTCGACCTCTATAAATGATTCACTGTTCAATCACAATCTATCTTAAAGTGAAGATTTATCAGAGCACCAATCTCATAGGCCACGTGCGTTATGAATACTACTGAAACACAAATCATCTTGCTGGTGAAACGTTAAGGCACACGAACGGCAGAGGTTATGAGCAAATGGTGCAAACATGCATGAAGAAATGTACAAAAAACACCTCTTCAATGAATTATCAGAATTATCAAGAAGAAATAATCACAGTGACATCTTTGTAAAAATCCTAAAACTAAAAACCCAGTTATTTTTTTAGTTAAACTTTTGGTCTTTATGTAAAATTGCTGTTATCAACAAAAAACAAAAACAAATGAATATATAATTTGGTGCAAAAGCCAGAATAGGAATTTATGTTTTTTAGAATGTGATATTATAAAAAAAAGGTACCTATGGAAGCTTACCACCGGATAGGGAGAGACATTTTTTTTTTATTCAATTCATACTTCTGACTTTTTATCCTAACAATTCTGTGTTCGAGTTTATATCTCACAATTTTGTCTTTTTTTCACAATTTTGACGTGATACTTTGTAAAGTTAGAATAGGGAGATATAAACAAAATTGCAAGATATAAACACAAAAATTTGAAAAATAATATATAAATAAATTGTGAGATATCTTCAATTTTGAGAAGTTGGAATTGTGAGATACAAACTCGCAATTACTTACCTTTTTTATTTTTTACAAAAAATTGTGAAAATGTAAACATAGCATTGTGAGGGGGAAATAGTCAGAATTTTGAGAAAAAGAAAAAAACAGATTTACGAGATTCAAAAAGTCACAATTACTGTTTTCCCATGGATAAAAAAAAATCAAGCTTCCATAGATACATATTCCAGACATTAACCACTTTATGTCTTTCTTTGGACAACGTTCCTTATTTTTGTTTGTTTGTACCTATAGGAAGGAATTGCATACTAAAATCTTATCATTCAATAAAATCATATATTTTCAAAGAATTACAAAAACGCATGCATCGAGCTTAATGTCACTGGAGAGCAATGTACAACAGAACAGTTTGCTGTATACAAACTATCATACAATATAACTGCATAAATGTATAACGGTATCATTTTATAGATGAGCTTCGATAGAATTTCATATTGTGAATATCTACTAGCTTCAACATAGAAACAATCAGCTTTAATCACCTTACACATGTGACACTGTAAGACTGATTTACATTCATGTCTCCATTCAATGCCGAGAAAGTCCAGAGGAACGAAACGCATTTATCGCATTGAAGTCCTGTTTTGTTGAACACCAGCTCACCGAAAGCAGCGAGTTTACTGGCGTTTACTGTCAAGACATGAACTCCGAGGCTGAAGTCATGATGAAATACCTTTTACGGGAGTTTATTAGCGAGAACGCGATGCTTTAGATGCCACATCTGGCTGGGAACTCACCAGACGAAGCCAATCAACTGCAGATGTGTCCACCTGTTTTGAGCGCCGCTTTCTGGGAAGAAATCTCGCTGGAAGAAAGACAAAGCAGTCTTTGTCTCTCCACAGAAAGACTACGCTTCCTTCGCTGGGCCAACCTTCTGTCTTCCAAAGATAGCAGCTGTCTAAAGGTGAAAGAGTGTCTATAATGCCCCGTGTGTCCGGCCAAATGCCTTTTCACAGCACAGCGTGTGTCAGGAGTGGAGTCCAGTGGAGTGCGGGGAATATCGGAAGGAATTTGCTGTGAAAGGAGAAGAGTAAAGGAGGAAGGAAATCCGTGTGTTTTTTCCATTGCATTGTGCTACATTGGAGACTGTACATGTTCACAGTTCACGGGACTCTGAGAGGCCGAGAGGAGAGGTGGATTGTGGGTAATGCTGATGCCCTATATACTGATGCCCTATGAGGGCCGAACTGGAGACGGCCAACTTCTCAGATCTAGAGGTAAACCACAAAATGAAACTCTTTTAGAGCAACGGTTCTGTAACGAAACACAATGTGAATTTTTTTTAAACAAAACTAGAGTTCAACATTTTGGGGTCAGTTTATAATTATTTATTGTTATTATTAACATTTATTTATGAAATTCATATTTTTTTATTCAGTGAGGACGCATTCAATTTATCAAAAGAGACAGTAAAGACATTTTATAACATTGCAAAAGATTTCAGCCAAAGAAATGCTGTTGTTTTGATTTATCAGGGGTTTCACAAAAATATTTATCAGCACGCCAGTTTTTGAAAATAATCAGCATATTAGAATGATTTCTTGAAGGATCATGGCAAGAGTAATGATGCTGAAAATTCAGCTTTGATCGCAGCAATAAATTACATTTGACAATATATTCAAATAGAAATAAGTTATTTTAAATTGTAATAATATTTCACGATTTTACTGATTTTACTGTATTTTTGATCAAATAAATACTGCTTTGATGAGCAGAAGAGTCTTCTTTCAAAAACATAAAAAATCTTACTGACCCCAAACTTTTGAGCAGTAGTGTTGTATATATACAGTATGTATATTTGTTGTATATTTTATATTTGCTTTGAACATGATATTTATATTGTCCTAAAACTTCAGTTTAATAAAATACTACTACTACTACTAAAGTATACTTCCACATTTTATAATAATTTATCCACCCTCATGTCTTATGAAGTATGAAAGCTGTTTTATTAAAAAAAAAAATTGACACTTTTTTTCCCCTCACAATTCTGTCAATTTGGTCTTTTTTTCTAAATGTTTGACATGTGATACTTTTGTAAAGTTAGAATAGGGAGATATAAACATAATTGCAAGATATAAACTCCCATATCTGAGAAAAAAAATATTTGAAAAATTGAAAATAAAAATATATATATAAATAAATTGAGATATCTTCAATTCCGAGAAGTTGGTCACAATTACTTTTTTTTTTTTTTCTTACAGAAAATTGTGAAAATGTAAACGTAGAATTGTGAGGGGGAAAAAAATCTGAAAGCTAGTCATTGGAACAGTTCATGCAAAAATACACATTTTATAATCATTTATCCACCCTCATGTCTTATGAAGCATGAATGCCGTTTTATTTAAATATATATAAAAATACTTTTTTTCCTCACAATTCTGCGTCAATCTTGTCTTTTTTCCCACAATTTTGACGTGATACTTTGTAAAGTTAGAATAGGGAGATATAAACAGAATTGCAAGACATAAACTCCCATATCTGAGAAAAAAAATAAGAAAAAATGTTAATATAAACTCACAATTACTGCTTTTTTTTCAGAAAATAGTGAAAATGTAAACTTAGAATTGTGGAAAAAACTACACAAATAACAGCATACATACTTGGAATGACATGAGAGTGAGTAAATAATGACGATGTTCATTTTCATTCAACTATTAATTATTACATCATGTGGGAGAGCCAAGAAGTTCACAGGCTAATATAGAGCAGACATCTCTCATATAAATCATCATGTTTACATCTTCACATTTTCCCACTTGAGTCACAAATTCAGATCTAAAGACGAATGAAAAGTCGCTAAGTTCAAAGTGTTCCTCTTCAGTTTTTTGCTAGACTAATTTACAACATTCAAAGCTCATATAAAGTAGACTGTAAGTTAGCTATGACTGTAAATGGATCATGTGCTATAAACCACAGTTTTTGTCCTAATCAATAGCTTCACGTTTTTTTTATATGAGCTCAGAAAATAGTGAAAATGTAAACTTAGAATTGTGGAAAAACTACACAAATAACAGCATACATACTTGGAATGACATGAGAGTGAGTAAATGATGACGATGTTCATTTTCATTCAACTATTAATTATTACATCATGTGGGAGAGCCAAGAAGTTCACAGGCTAATATAGAGCAGACATCTCTCATATAAATCATCATGTTTACATCTTCACATTTTCCCACTTGAGTCACAAATTCAGATCTAAAGACGAATGAAAAGTCGCTAAGTTCAAAGTGTTCCTCTTCAGTTTTTTGCTAGACTAATTTACAACATTCAAAGCTCATATAAAGTAGACTGTAAGTTAGCTATGACTGTAAATGGATCATGTGCTATAAACCACAGTTTTTGTCCTAATCAATAGCTTCACGTTTTTTTTATATGAGCTAAATATGATCGTCACTCCTCTTTGAGAACTCATGTACTCACACACGACCTCATTCATACAACACCAGAAAAAACAATTTATATCAATCATAGATAAAACCATTCCTATGTTAATTCAGTTCCATGTCGATCACTAAGCTCCGCCCCCTTTGTTAACGTTACTCACTTAAACGAACAGAATGAGCCATTTCTACAATGCGTTTCCTATTTTAATGTGAACTCTTTAGCTGCTATTGGCATTAGCATGACATAAATCGATATTTTAATCACTTGAAGTTAAGTTATTTGTGTTATTTCAAAAATAGGTGTCTATTTTGAACAACTTGGTCTGAGGTAGGATGCTAATTAAATACAGAAACAGAGGTATTTGTCTTGACTGGTTTGTAAATTACTGTCTCCACACCAGTCCTGCGGTCTATCTGCAAACCACATTAAACTACGCTACAGACAGAGTGCGCTATTTAAAAGCAGCGACTTCACAACAACATAAACAACACACTCGCCTGTTGACGGCGGTTTACAAACAATAAAACATCTCAAGTCGCTAATATTACTTATTCAGAATTAACGGATTAAGCCGTTTCTTGTTCAGAGCCACAAGATGCCAAAACATTTCTTATGTCAAGCCTACTATTATATTCCATACACACCCGAAACAATCATTTAGGGGATTCACTCCCACATTTATATGCTGTTCTCACTCTCAAAATCTGCGGTGTGTATGTGACCTTTTGATGGTTTCCATTCAGAACGGATTTTCTTGAATCTAAGGAAAAGTCTAGTAGTCTAGTTGGTTTTGTTGACTGCATTTTTGACTGAGTTTGTTTTCTGTGCAGTAAAAATAGAGGACAGCCAACCAATGATAGATTCAAAGTATCAACATAGTAGCCATAAATGGATCGTTTAGAATGCTTTCTCTTCCAAACTGTTTAAACTGAGATGGGCCAATCGCCAAAACAGCAGACGGAGGGAATGTCAGAATGACGCCAGCTTACTTTAGATCGGTATGGACTTCATCTTCACCATGGAAGCCAGTTCTTGTTTCTTCACATTGTCCTGTTTTCTCTGTCTGACCCTATAAAGGGAACAATTAAGAGATCAGATCAAATATTATCTCATGTCTCTGTCTAATTGTTGCAAACTGTTTGAATTGATTTAGTTATGAAATATGGATAAATGTAAATGAAGCACAACTTTTACCGTAGAAGTGTGATGATGGTTAATAACACAGACACCGTGACCGCAGCAAACAGACCCAACAAAATCAACAGTCCGAGGCTTCTGTTCTGGTGAAACGATGAATCTGAGTCAAAAACAAAACACAAAAAAACAAAACATAATGAAACAAAAAACAATGCGCACACATGCAAACACAAAACAACACAACATAAAAAACAAATAAACATAACACAAAACACAAAAACACAAAACAACACAAAACATAATGAAACACAAAACAATGTGCACACATACAAACACAAAACAACACAACATAAAACAAATAAACATAACACAAAAAACAAAACAAGACACAAATAAAACAACAGAAAAAAACCAACACAACACAAATAAAAACAACATGACACAAATAAACAAAAAAAACAATACAACAACACAAAACAAGACAACCAAAAACAACACAAAATATAAAACACAACACAAAACAGCACAAAACACAAACAACAGAAAAAAAACAACACAACAAAGCACAAATAAATAAAACACAACAAAAATAAACAAAACAATACAACAACACAAACATAACACAAATAAAACAACGCAAAACACAAATAAACAAAACAATACAAATAAAACAAACATGTAAACGCAAAACACATGTAAACAAAATACAAATAAACAAAACAAACACAAAAAACACGACACAAATAATCAAAAAACGAATAAACAAAACAAAAATACATGCAACAAGAAAAAATAAAACACAAAAACAATGAAAAACAACACAAAACAAAATAAAACAAAACAAGACAAAATGAAACAAAACAACCAAAATAAATAAAACAAAGAAAATGAGACAAATATTATTTAGTGATTGTACATTTTTTTTGTAAATATTACTGTTATAGCATTTCTAAAACTAGTTAAAAAATAAATAAATGAAATGAGCCTTGAGAACGAAATATTAATAAAAATAATAATATGTCCATCTTTTTTAACTTCCTAAGGTGATAAAAAGTTATTTCATTTAAATAGATTTTTGGTTTGCCTCAAAATTGCCTACGATCATAAACATCCTCATTGTTGCCATGGTTAGCATACAGTGCTCCAGAAACGAAGACATTCTTGTGTGAGCAAAGCTTTTATGCTTCAGTTAGTCCAGGCAAAGGCTGTACCATAACGTACCTTCACACATTCTTAAAAAAAAGCTCTTTGCTAGAGTACTTTATGAATCAAATACATAAACTTCATTCCAGTCTTGAGCTGATAAATACGACTCCTGCAATCGTACAGAGTGTTCACATGCTAGATGAGTGGTTATAAATAAACGGCCTGGAAACAGTTAGCTAATGAAGAGCAGACTGAGTCATGCTGGTCTGCCACATGACTGCATTAGGGAAGACTGGCACGCTTTGATTGGCCAGAGCCAGATGATGGGGAAAACTCCGCCCACCACAAAACAAGACCAAACCATCTGGATAACGCTTAGGAGTGAAGAAAAAAAAACAACCTCTGGCTAAGATCTCAAAAGCATTTGATACTTTGTGTTTAATCTGTGAATGCGTATAACGATCCCTGCCAAAACCGCTCACTTGCTATCAGTGGAAAGATAAACTGTCAAACAGAGAAACAGCGCTGCAGTGTGAACACAATTCGTTGATTTCCTTCAACTTACGGAGGATGACATTTCAAGCAAATACCTGGAGACTTGTCTGTCGTCCTCACTGGAAATGACAAGTTGAAAAATGGAAAGCTAAAATCCATCGGTTCCTCTGTTGGCTCGTCCAATGGCTCTAAAATTGCAAAACAAATAGAATTATATATATATTTATACTACCTCTGAATTATTCATGACCAGTTCTGCTCAAAAGTCAGAATAGGTTTTCCTCAACAGTTTTCCCCTTGAAGATCCAAAGCTCATCATTTCATTGACTTTCCCTCAGTGGACAGCATGCATTTTGCTGGACAAAACATTATTCTGCTGCTAGTTTTTTTTTATTGTACTGCAAACCTGATGTAAACAGACGGCTGAATCGTAGTGCACTGTGTGCTACTCAACCACAAGACATGTTTCATTCAATTAAAACAAAAAACATTCTGAACATGAGTTGCCAACATCCAAATATAATTATCTTCCTTTATTGGATTTATCAGATATCTGCCATAGAACACAGTCCAATATCCTGAAGCATCATGCTAGCTGTGCACAATTTGATTTACTCCTATTACATTAGCTATCTGAAGGATCTGATGGATGATGGGTCATACACAACACATTAAAGCACTTCTAAAAGAAAAAAAAATTGTACATTTATATTCATTTATTTGTGATTGGTTGTGTGGATCACAAAACGGCGAAAGCCTCTTTTAAACAGTTAATAAGTATATGGATGCTGATTTCACTAGACTCGTTTATTTTAAACGGCCATGTGGCGTGACAAATGTATTTTTTAAAAGTAGAAAAATTGGAATATTAAACAACTTTAATATTTAATCTTTACAATAATAAGTTAACTACACTAGTTACTATGAACTAACAAAATATTTCTAAAGCATTTAATAATTTAGTCAATGTCAACATTTACTAATTATTAATGAATTATTAAAATCAAACGTTGTATATTATTAGACTGATTAGTCAAACATTTACAATGAACAGTTGTATTTTGTATTAACAAAGATGAATAAATACTGCAATAAATGTATGGCTCAGTGTTAATGATGTTAGTTAATGCATTAACTAATGGAACTTTACTGAAATATTCCATCTAGTCTCTCAACGGTCACACTTTAGAGACCGATTCTCACTATAAACGAACTATTATTAACTATACCTTTTGCCTCAATAAACTCCTAATTTGCTGTTAATTAATAGTCAGTAAGGTAGTTGCTAAATTTAGGTATGTGGTGGATTAATGGATCTAAAATATGGTCATGCAGAATAAGACATTAATATGTGCTTTAATAAACAGCAAATATGTTAGTAAAATGCTTGCTAATTAGCAAATAGTTAATAGTGAGATTTGGTCCCTAAGCTAAAGTGTTACCATCTCATTAATATGAGTGCAATGAAAAAAATGCATGCATAATTATAATACAAACTGAAAAATGTTTTCTAAGATTTCTACACATTACATTACATACAACTATTAAAATAAAAATATGATTTTCTGGTCAAATCATGCCACTGGTGCATAATGCCTCTGACTGCATATTTAATTGACACTAGTTACGTATGTTCGTTAGTGATAGTTAATGAGTGTTTGTGCCTGGTATTGCCTACATTATGGGGACCAAATATCCCTATTATAATAATTTAATAATTTTTGACCTTGTGGGGATATGTTTTGTCCCCCATGAGGAAAACAGCTTATAAATTGTACAGAATTAAGTGGTTTGCAAATGTAAAAAAGCCTGTAGTTTTTGTGTGAGGGACTAGAAAATACAGTTTGTACAGTAGAAAAAACATTATGTCTATGGAATGTCCCTATAAAACACATGGAAACCTGTGTGTGTGTGTGTGTGTGTGTGTGTGTGTGAGTGTGAGTGAGTGAGTGAGTGAGTGAGTGTGTGTGTGTGTGTGTGTGTGAGTGAGTGAGTTTTTATTTTTAGGAGAAGGTGACTTTTCAGGACATTACTCCATGTCCCCACTTTTCAAAACGCTTATAAATCACACAGAATGGAGTGTATTGAAAATCTGAAATAGCACAAAGTTTCCTGTGAGGGGTAGGTTTAGGGGTAGGGTTGGTGTAGGGCAATAGAATATACTGTTTATTTTACAAATTAATTAAGAACCTTTAGAATGTATGTGTGTGTGTGTGTGTGTGTGTACGCGATTTTGTGTCAAATGAGGACATAAATTTGTATAATGACAAAGGTGTGACAGGTATTACAAGGAGAAGGTGACTTTTCAGGACATTACCCCATGTCCCCACTTTTCAAAACGCTTATAAATCACAC
>NW_015505695.1:181527-197234 GCF_001515645.1 Sinocyclocheilus grahami
TGTGTGTTTGTGTGTGTGTGTGTGTGTGTGTGTGTGTGTGTGTGTGTGTGTGTGTGTGTGTGTGTGTGTGTGTGTGTGTGTGTGTGATTACTCACCGATCCACGGCCGGGCCTCTACCACATGACTCCATTCACTCCACTGGCTGTGGTTGATCAGGGCGTCCTGAGCTCTGATCTGGATCTGATGCAGGTGACCCACTAGAGCGTCCATGATCTTTAGACTAGTGTTGTCCTCTGTCTCCAGCTGAGGAAAGATCAAGAGATACATCTACTTAACACCGCACAACACTGTACGGAGTCAGATCATTCAACGTATTGACACTGGCAAAACTCATCAACCATGTTTCAACTGATCTGTACTTGAGGGGTTTTGGTGCATAATAAAGAGTCATTTTCATGCATACAGTAAGAGTCACATTTTATATAACAGATCCTTGTTCTAAAGCGTTGACAAACAACGAGGCCCAAAAGTGACTATCAAATGGAAAATTTGGCATTGTAATATATATGTTTTTTCTTCTTTAATTTAAAGCTTTCGGAATGAATGAATGACTGAATGAATAAATGAATAATCTAGCTAGATAACCAGACCATACGGTCTTGGATTTGTCATCTTAAGTGATGCTGTCATTCATGAAAGTTTTTTTTTTATATATAATATAAATGTAATTTATTAATTCATTACAAAAGCATTGGCATTATTCTGTTACAATTTTTCTATTATTCTATACAACTATTACATTTTTGTTTTCACTTGAGGTGTTACCACAAAAATAAAATTAGTAACAAAAATGTTATACGTAATAAAAATGTTATATATAATACATTTTAAAAATTTAATTAATTTTCATTTAAATGTTTTCAGCATCATTACTCCTGATCCTTCAGAAATCACTCTAATATGTTGATTTGCTGCTCAAGAAACATTTCTGATTGTCATCAATGATGAAAACAGTTGTGCGGTTCATATTTTTGTGGCAATCATAATATATAAACTTTCTTTCAGGATTCTATGATTAATAGAAAGTTCAAATAACAGCATTTGTTTGAAATATAATTTTATTTGTAACCATAAATGTATTTTCTGTTATTTTTGATCAATGTTATGTTTCCTTGTTGAATAAAGTACTAATTTCTTAAAAAAACACACACACACACACACACACACACTTTTGGAACACAATGCAACAGCGGTTTTGCTTTTCATTCATTTTATTATAGCAAAAAAACAAAAATGAGTATGTTTATAATGGGCTTGCTTCCTTTTTACTTGTCAGATAAAGCAAAAACAAGCCTTACAGTGCTGCAAACACACACACACACACGCACATGCACACACACAAACACACACACACACACACACACAAACACACACAGATCAAGAGACAGCCAACATCTGGTTCTCTGATGAAAGGCCAAGCAGCCTGGTGAAAGCAGATAAGATCAGCCCATGCAGAGATGACTGTGGAGCTGAGATAAGACAACACTGTGTGAGTGTGTGTGTGTGTGCGTGTGTGTGTGTGTGTGTGAGAGAGAGTGAGTGAGTGAGTGAGTGAGTGAGTGTGTGTGTGTGTGTGTGTGAGAGAGTGAGTGAGTGAGTGTGTGTGTGTGTGAGAGAGAGTGTATAATGACAAAGGTATGACAGGTATTACAAGGGTGTGTGTGTGTCCGTGTGTGTGTGTGTGTGTGCCTTTTTTGTGACAAATGAGGACATAAATTTGTATAATGACAAAGGTATGACAGGTATTACAAGGAGAAGGTGACTTTTCAGGACATTGCTCCATGTCCCCACTTTTCAAAACGCTTATAAATCACACAGAATGGAGTGTATTGAAAATCTGAAATAGCACAAAGTCTCCTGTAAGGGGTAGGTTTAGGGGTAGGGTTGGTGTAGGGCAATAGAATATACGGTCTGTACAGTATAAAAACCATTACGCCTATGGGATGTCCCCACTTTTCACAAAAACAAACCTGTGTGTGTGTGTGTGTGTGTGTGTGTGTGAGTGAGAGAGTGAGTGTGTGTGTGAGTGAGTGTGTGTGTGAGTGAGTGAGTGTGTGTGTGAGTGAGTGAGTGTGTGTGTGAGTGAGTGAGTGTGTGTGTGAGTGAGTGAGTGTGTGTGTGAGTGAGTGAGTGTGTGTGTGAGTGAGTGAGTGTGTGTGTGAGTGAGTGAGTGTGTGTGTGAGTGAGTGAGTGTGTGTGTGAGTGAGTGAGTGTGTGTGTGAGTGAGTGAGTGTGTGTGTGAGTGAGTGAGTGTGTGTGTGAGTGAGTGAGTGTGTGTGTGAGTGAGTGAGTGTGTGTGTGAGTGAGTGAGTGTGTGTGTGAGTGAGTGAGTGTGTGTGTGAGTGAGTGAGTGTGTGTGTGAGTGAGTGAGTGTGTGTGTGAGTGAGTGAGTGTGTGTGTGAGTGAGTGAGTGTGTGTGTGAGTGAGTGAGTGTGTGTGTGAGTGAGTGAGTGTGTGTGTGAGTGAGTGAGTGTGTGTGTGAGTGAGTGAGTGTGTGTGTGAGTGAGTGAGTGTGTGTGTGAGTGAGTGAGTGTGTGTGTGAGTGAGTGAGTGTGTGTGTGAGTGAGTGAGTGTGTGTGTGAGTGAGTGAGTGTGTGTGTGAGTGAGTGAGTGTGTGTGTGAGTGAGTGAGTGTGTGTGTGAGTGAGTGAGTGTGTGTGTGAGTGAGTGAGTGTGTGTGTGAGTGAGTGAGTGTGTGTGTGAGTGAGTGAGTGTGTGTGTGAGTGAGTGAGTGTGTGTGTGAGTGAGTGAGTGTGTGTGTGAGTGAGTGAGTGTGTGTGTGAGTGAGTGAGTGTGTGTGTGAGTGAGTGAGTGTGTGTGTGAGTGAGTGAGTGTGTGTGTGAGTGAGTGAGTGTGTGTGTGAGTGAGTGAGTGTGTGTGTGAGTGAGTGAGTGTGTGTGTGAGTGAGTGAGTGTGTGTGTGAGTGAGTGAGTGTGTGTGTGAGTGAGTGAGTGTGTGTGTGAGTGAGTGAGTGTGTGTGTGAGTGAGTGAGTGTGTGTGTGAGTGAGTGAGTGTGTGTGTGAGTGAGTGAGTGTGTGTGTGAGTGAGTGAGTGTGTGTGTGAGTGAGTGAGTGTGTGTGTGAGTGAGTGAGTGTGTGTGTGTGTGTGTGTGAGAGTGTGTGTGCAGAGAGGCTGGACTACAGGACTGTTTATTGAAGTCTCATATGATATGAGTGTTGCATGTTGGTTGTAAACCAAGAAAATGACCTTTTCTTCATACAATGAAAGTCAAAGGGGTTCCAGTGTTGTTTTGGACCACAAAGAATTTCATTATATTGACAAAAAATATTGTCTTTTAGGTTAAATAAAGGTTTGAACAACGTGAAGGTGAGTAACTGATGACAGAACATAATTATTCTGAATTTAAAGGGATGATTGACACAAAAAATGAAAAATCTGTCATCATTTACTCACCCTCATGTTCTTCCAAACCTGTATGAATTTCTTTCTTCTGTTGAACACAAAAGAAGATATTTTGAAGAATGGAAAGAAAAGGAAGGAAGGAAAAGAAGGAAAGAAAGAAAAGGAAGGAAGGAAGGAAGGACAAAATTAAAGAAAGAAGGAAGGAAGGAAGGAAAGAAGAAAAGAAAGAAGGAAGGAAAGAAGGAAAGAAAGAAGGAAGGAAAGAAGGAAGGAAAGAAAGAAGGAAGGAAAGAAGAAAAGAAAGAAGGAAGGAAAGAAGAAAAGAAAGAAGCTGACTGACTGATAAAAATCATATAGGTTTGCACTTTACATAAAAACATAAAAAATAATAAAAGCATTTGTATGCAAATAAGCATTATTAAAAGTAGGAAAAAAAACATGAACAAAAAAAAAATGAATAATATTTTTAATAAAAGCAATAATTAAAAAAAAATTCTTAATATAAATAAATTAATAAATAAAAGCAAAAATAAATAAACAAACAGTTATTATTATTATTAATATTATTATTATTAATAATAATAATAATACTAGCATAATTAAAAACGTAAAAATAAATAAAAGCACAAATAAATAAACGAACAATTATTATTATTATTAACAATAATAATACAAGCATAATTGAAAACTTAAATAAAAATAAATACAAACATAAATTCAAGCATAAATAAATAAATACAAGCATAAACAAATTAATATTTAATAAATAAATAAATAATAAAAGCATACTTAACTTAAAAATAAAACAAATAAAAATCATGAAAGAAAGAAAGAAAGAAAGAAAGGAAGGAAGGAAGGAAGGAAGGAAAAGAAGGAAAGAAAGAAAGAAAGAAAAGGAAGGAAGGAAAAGAAGGAAAGAAAGAAAAGGAAGGAAGGAAGGAAGGAAAAAATTAAAGAAAGAAGGAAGGAAGGAAGGAAGGAAAGAAGAAAAGAAAGAAGGAAGGAATGAAAGAAGAGAAGAAAGAAGGAAGGAAGGAAGGAAGGAAAAAAGGAAAGAAAGAAGGAAGGAAGGAAGGAAGGAAGGAAGGAAAAAAGGAAAGAAAGAAACTAAAAGAAAGAAACCTAGAAACACTCCAACAAATGATGTATTTTTCATTTAGTTTTTGGTCTTAGTAATGGATGCCAAGGCACAAGGTATAACACATCTATCCGTTGGGGCCTAGTTTTCATTAACACTAAATGAAATATGGCATCTACACTAAGGCAATTCTTTAAACCCTTATTCTCAAATATTTTATCAAATGAATCACATTGTGAGTCGAAACACGAAACAAGGGACTCTTGTATGGTTGAAGCTGACTTACGGCCCAGGCGTAGTTTGATGGACTGCAGTAACGTTCCTCGTTCATCATGGCAGCTGTAGTTGCCTTCCATCGAGTGTGTGGTGTTCAGTAGTGTAAGCGAGCCCTTGTGTGTTTGCCACGGCGGTACTGAGCTCCCATTGAACTGCCATTCCACCGGAGACCTGCGAACCCATCCACAACTCAGAGTCAACAACAACCTTCACCTGCTTTCCTCACAAACCTGCTCTAATCAAAGACAGGCCCACAAAATAACCGCTATCAACGTCAGCTGGACCTGCGTATCGTGTTACTCATTCGTGGGTTGTGCAAATCTTGTTTTTGGCACTGGGATTCTCTTGGACAGTGTCTTTATTGGCAGGAAATACACATTTATATGGCTTGCCAAAATCTGAGGCTGGGGAATCAAGCCCCCCTACCCACAGTAAATAGCCTCGATGTGTCCAAACCCTATAAGGACTGGCCCCGTGCCCCTGCAGAGGGTGGTTAAGCACACTATTATCACTCCTTACAGGAAAGCTTAGCTCTGGAGTCTAATGGAGCTGTATTTCAACGTCTTTAAATTATATGCAAGCTCCAGTTTAAGAGTTGCTTCCTCAAAATCTGCTTCATCCGTTCATCATTATAAGGCTTGCAGAGATTCTATAGCAAGAATCAAGGTGTTTACATTACTGTGCTTTTCTGCATAGTCAGATTTCAGTATTTATATCAGACATTTACTGCCAAGAGTTAAACAAAGAGCACACACACACACACACACACACACAGAGTGGAGTCGATCCAGTGCCCAGGGTCTAACTGCGCTCACGAAACGCTCGTGCTCAATGTCGGCTTTCAGGAAATATTGGCAAAAGCATATTATTTGAAATCCCACCACATTTCTCAAATTTCTCCCTCTCTGGCCAGCGAAATCGCAGCCATAACACACACAGACCAGAGCTGCATGCATTAATTGAGCAGTCCATATGTGGGGCAATGAAGAACTGGGGACTTTAAACAGAGATGTTTATTGTTCCACAAAACAAAGCCATGGCTATGTTCCTGGAGTGGATTAAAAATTTCACGTGATAAAACTCTGTGGTATCTGCTCTAGTTGTTCTGTATAATACCATCCCGCTTTGTCAACAAAGAAACGCTACAAAGACCTTTGACGAGATCCATATGCTGAAACACAATTCCAAATACTAACAGCAACACAATGTGAATGCTAAGATGGCCAGCTATCGTGAAGTAATAAGGAATGAGGTTTAGTTTAACTTTATTGTCTGTCCAGATTTCCTGAACAGAAATGCATCTTTGACACTGGCTTAGAAAATACATCCCAACAGATATACATTCACATATCACATAACAAAAAAAATGTATACAATACAATATATATGTATGCCCACACATATGCATACACATGTGTACACACACCTACCCAGAAAGATACCTCATGATAATACCTCCATTAAGAATTTGGTTTAAAACAGTCACCGCCAATGGTACAAATTATCTTTTATATAGGTTCTTTTTAGCCAGCGGTATACGCAGCCTGCGCCCTGAAGGAAGGGTCTCAAAGCAGGAATGAAGTGGATGAGTTTGGTCTGAATATACTGCGATCGCCTTTTTTTCCATAGAGTGTAAAAACAGCTCTTGCATTGTACTCTGTTTCTGGCCGATTATCCTATTTGCTTCATTAATTACTTGTGTTAATTAATTTTTCTGTCTCATTGTTAAATTGCCATACCATGATACAATATTATACGTTAAAATACTTTCAATCATCGATCTATAAACAATGGTTAGGACCCTCCTATCGATGCTAAAATTTCTTAGTTTCCTGAGTAGACCTAAACGCTGTCTTGCTTTCTTGTGTATATGGTCCGCATTTTCCTGGAATGAGAGTTTGTCATCAATGATTGTACCTAAATATTCAAAATCCAAAAATCCTTTGTCTTCTCAATGTTCAATTGTAAGAGACTATCATCAAACCACTGAGCAAGACTTTCAATATACTCAAAATAAGTTAAACTATTCATGTCCAATTGGCAAGAGATTAAAACCAAATCATCAGCGTATTTGATCAGGGTGAGATCGTCCCTGTCACATTGAAGTTCATTAATATAGACCGAAAAAAGCAGAGGTGATAGCACGCATCCTTGTGGTAACCCTGAATTCAGGACTGTATAATCAGATGAGAAACCATTGACACAGACTCTATTTCTTAAAAAATAAACCACATTTTAAACTGTTAAACTAAAAAATAGTTCTTTTAAATTGTAATATAATTTCACAATACTATCATTTTACTGTATTTTGGTCAAATAAATGCAGTCTTTCTAAGCATAAGCGTTGTTTTTCCAAAAATCTGATGAAACAGGCTTTATACCAAAGACTTTAGGGACTTTGGATACATTTTTTAAAGTACGATTGTCACAATGCAACATTAAAATCTGTGTTTGCGATGCCGCTGATCCAGTGAGAGCAGCTGCCATGTAATTATACAATGAAACAGCTTCACAAACAATCTTTTTAACCACACAATATTGTTATTTCTGTGTTACAAACATTTGAACAACAGAAGAACGGATTAAAATAGTATGGGTAGAAATACTGATGTCTGTGGTACCAGAACATTTTTACACTTGTATGTATTGTATTGGTCATCTTGGTACGCCAGTAGGTGGCAACAAAGTATTCGTCACTGAATCATTAATTCAAGAGATTCATTCACAAACATTGATTCTTCCGACAACCAAACAAGTTGTTGTGAATGAGACATGGACTCATTCATTAAAATGATTCTTTAATTATTTTGTTCAAATTCATGTTTTTGTCAGAACCTCTAGTAAATTACATGTTATTTTATTTAGACATTTTTGTCTTCTTCAGATTCGCGGGAGAATCATGATCTCAATTTAATTAGTTTTTTATTACTTTATTTTTAATGAAGTGCCAGAACGAATCAGTAAGAACTTGGTCCTTTGTTCACTTCATTTGACCGCGGAATCGTTTACAAACAAGGCACAATTCAACGCAGGATTTTCAAAAATATTGAAACTAAAAGACAATGCTGTGTTGACGATATTTGATCCGACAGTTACAGTATGTCGCACCACACAAGAGTGAGTAACTGTTTTTATTACGTGATCAATATTGATTTGTCTGTTATTACAGATTGTTTGATATGTACTTATTATTACTGAGTATTTATGCGTTTTTAAGCTAAACCATCTCAAAGAGGCACAAAATCACTTTCACAGACTTTTTCATTAACTGTTCCCTCCTGGTGGAATGACCTGCCCAACTCAATCCGAGCAGCTGAGTCCTTAGCCATCTTCAAGATACGACTAAAAACACATCTGTTCCACCTTTATTTGACCCTCTAACTCTAGCACTTTCTATTCTAAAAAAACAACCAAAAACAAACAAACACTAGCTTTCTATTTTTTCTATTCTATCTACTTGTTTTTCTTTGTGTGTGTGTGTGTAATAAATATATACTGTATATATATATATATATATAAACCATGCAAATAAGTTCAAACATCCATTCAATATCTATTATTTCCTGAATATTACTGATCAAAAAGTAGGCTACTGTTCACACGCGTTTTACTGCTATATAGTACAGTAATATAGTAATAATTTAGCACTTTCTCCTGTTTTATTGTTGGTTTCCTCTTTTCTGATCATTTGGAATGAGGATAAAAAGATAAAAACAAACAAACAAACATGCAAATAAGTTCAAACGTCAATTAATTATCTATTATTTCCTGAATATTATGACATTCAAGATGGCCGCCTCTGATGACGTCATAATATGCAAATTAGACGAGTATATTAACACCCCACATAAACTTTCGGTCATGCCCAACATTTTTCTAATTTACAGTAGATCTCTATCTTTAAGCCCTTTCAAGCTAAAAAGGGTTGAGATACTTTTTTTTTTTTTTTTATAAATAGAACCGTAATTACATTGTTAATGTAAAAAAATAATAAATGTTTTGTAGTTCAATTACTGTAAGTATTGTTTATTTAACCAGGAAAATGTGACAACATTAAGTGTAAATGGGACATGAATTTGCATATTCATTTACACATTTATATACACACACACATACTAACTTTCATATTTTTAGGTGTTCTCAAAAGTGTGCTTTTTACCTACTTTTCCAAAGTATTAGCAAACATGCACATGCCAAATCTCTTTGCTATCTGATGTAGTTGTAGGGTATATTTTCATCCTGCTTTGTCTAAACCAGCAGTTCCCAAACTGGGGTGTGCGCACCCCTAGGGGTGCACAGACCGACCAGCAGGGGTGCGCGAGAGAATGCTTTTGATGATCTGTGTGCATTTTTTTAAGGGGCAAGTGAAAGAGAATTTGACTTGCCCGACCGGACAACTAATCTAATCTAATCTAATTAAAACATCGAATTAGGGAAGCACCAACATTTCAGCGAGAACGATTCTGATTTTATTACACTTGGTGTAAACGGCAATTCATAATGGATAATCAATAGTAACAAGGTCGCGGCAGTGGTTTTAAACAAGACTTTAAACAAGACTTCAAACGAGTAGTTAATATTAAGTGACTTAGGGCATACATTTTCGTTCAATAATGTCAATGTGACTGTTTTTGCTCGATTTGTTTAACGAAAATAGTTCCAAACAAACTTAGCAGCAGAACTGTCGCACATCTCTGAGCAACACACAGCGTCAGCGTTGTGTTTCGTTAGGCTACTGAATGATTCGCATTTTTGAATTAATAATTTGAGTCAATGATTCAGTGGTCCATTCATAAAGACAGGCGCTTGCTTCATTCTTGAATGAATCAGCCGTCTGAACGAATCGTTTGAAGGCCTCAATGACTCACTCATAAAGACAGTCAACTTGCTGCCACCTGCTGCCGGGTTACTTTCAAATTTAAAAGTAACTTTTTTTTTTTTTACAACTTTTCATATTTGTAAATAAAAAAACCTGATGTAAAACACCAAGCTCACAGCATTATTTATGCTGTTGTAATTTTGCAGTGTTAATGCATTCATGCTACATTTCAGCTTCATTAAATTGTCTGTGTAAATGCATCTAAATGCCACTTCAGCCGCTTCTGTTTCTCCAGCAGTGAAAAATTTATTTTTGTTAATACTGATTTCATTTGATTGGTAACAGCCCTATAGTGTCTTATTACATTAAGTGAAATTATTAATACAATGTAAGAATTTGATTTGAAAGATGACACGTGCATTTAATAAGGTTAGGGGGAAATGCCCTTTTTATAGGCAGCAAAAAAAACAAAATAAATTTTAATATGCAGTATCTTTAGTCATATAAAATGTAATTTTCCAGCAACAAAATTGTGGCCAGTGAAAATGCTGAGTGGCTAGTAATTTTGGAAAACCACTAGCTACAGTGGCTGGTGAGCAAAATAGTTAATGTCAAGCCCTGTATACAGTGAATACTTGTATTTATACTTGTATTGCAGTAAAAAATGTGGTGTTTAACCGGAGTACAGTGGTGGGAGTGCTTGACATGAGTCAAACCCTAGAAAGGGGTGCACGCTGCAAAAAGTTTGGGAACCACTGGTCTAAACAAAGACATGCTACAGAGACTTCTGACGAGTTCCATATGCTGAAGGCAAATCCACATACTAGCAACAACAACATTCAAATGCTAACGTGGCTGGCTGCCCTGAAGCACTTTGGCCCAAATAAAAGCAGAATGTACCTTCATTGGTCCATATCTCTGATTGGACGTGGTCAGAGAAGAGGATGATGATTCCAGTGACTATTAGATCGCCAAGACATGACACTAAACCGGGCATCTGTAAGAGAGAATAAAACAAGAGTTACTCAAGGGGAAGTGCCATTTTAAGAGTTAATGAATATCATTCTGTGTAAACGGTCCACCTGCTTAGCAACCAGCCAGGTTGTGAAACAACATAACAATTAACCGCTCTAATTTGGATATAGGCAAACAAGTCACCATGGGAATACGTGCGTGACAGTTGGATATTTCCGTATAAACAGCACAGAGAATCAACATCTCCACAAACCGGTGTCTCCATGAACGATAGCTGATTTGAACAGCTCTGCCGAAGTCTGGGAAGTTGTTTTGCAAGTCCATTCACATTCATTAATTGCTGAGGACGTTCTGGGTGATGACGTCAAATGAAAAAAGGTCCGCTATCTGAAATATGGCCTCGGGGAGCCTTGTATCAACAGACTGTAAACATTTTAAACAAATACTGTAACTGACAGGATACATCTGTCATTCGTGCGGCTGGGATTTGCCCGGCAGGCATCGGTTTATGGCAAACGGATGTGTCTAAAACCTGAGGAAAAGCAAAGTAAATGCAGGAAACATCTTCACAATCCGAGAGCTGAAGTCACTAAACCTCACAACAAGACTCAGGAGAGTTCATTAATTCATTAACGGCGGAAAATTACTGCCAAATTCAAGTGATAAAATGACTAAAAACACATGTTTATGACCATTTAATAACTGAATCACAAGTCTGTTCTTCTTCTTTACAATTAGGTTCCATTAATTAACATTATATATTAAATTAGTCATCATGAACTAACAAAATTATTCTAAAGCATTTATTATTATTAATGTTAATTTTAACATTTGTTAATGCATTATTACAACCAAAAGTTTTATCTAGTAATATTATTCAATGGAGCTAACATGAGCAAATAATTAACAGTTGTATATTTATATGTAACAATGCTAACAAAGATTAACTAGATGAGTAAAGTTTGTGAACAAACTTTGAAGTTGGCTTGAGAAAGCCAAGCCTGAAAGTTTGAATCAGTTGTAAAAGCTTGAAGTTTGAAATTGTATATAGATTAGATAGATGTTGACTGAATGTTGATAACATGATTTAGCACATTTTGTTAACACGAAATTAACATGTTGCTAACATCTTTTAAGCTGATTAACATGTTGCTAGCATGGTTTTAGCATGATTACATGTTGCTAGTATGTTTCTAGCATGACTAGCATGTTGCTAGCATATTTCTAGCATAATTAGCATGTTGCTAACATGTTTTAAGCTGATTAGCATATTGCTAGCATGTTTCTAGTACGATTAGTATATAAACATGTTGCTAGCATGTTTTAACATGATTTACATGTTAGAACAGGGGTTTTCAAACTGGGGTTTGTGGACCCTTGGGGCTCCGTGACGCAAAGCCAGGGGGTCCGCAAAATAATTTGCAATACTGTATTTTCCGGACTGCAACAGGCGTTTTTTTATCTTCTGAAACGTGCTAACCGTGTCTACATCGGACATGAGCGGCGCGGCGCAACAAATCCCCGACAGAAAACTGCTGCCGGGTTCTATTTATGACGTGCTGACACATATTTCAAATGGTTTTCAACGCTCGTTTGATCGCGTCCACTGTAGGCAGACTTTAGCTGTTGTAGACACGGTGTTACTCACCTATCGAGAAGAAGCAAAGCAACCTCGGCGTCCGATCGCAGGCCTCTGCTCCTTGAGTTCTCTCCAGCGCTGGAAAGCTGATCCGATATTTACACGGGTCCTACTTCTTGCCTTATCGTTCCGCAGACGTTTACCTCTTTTGTTTTTTATCCGCCATCTCTATCTTTCTGTCGCTCGGCTCGGCTAATGTTCGTCCCGTGCACTGAACGCTCTCTCCGCCACATCACGAGTAGACACACCCCTTACTGCTGATTGGCTACAAGTTTGTTTTGCTATTCGGCCCGAATCAGTTTTCTAAAGTGTTTTTGAAAAATGACATACCCTACCTTTAAACTTTAGCCTTAAACACTGTTATAATTATGAAGGGGATCCTTGGAAAATCCTCTCCCCTGTAAGGGGTCCCTGGCTCCAAATTGTTTGAAAACTCCTATGTTAGAACATTGCTAGCATGTTTCCAACATGATTATCATGTTGCTAGCATATTTCTAGCATGATTTGCATGTTGCTAGCATGTTTTACCATGATTTAACATATTGCTAACATGAATTTAAAAAATCCAGCTAAAAAACGTCTGAAACCAAGTAAAACCAGCTGATAAAAAACACGCACTAAATCCAGCTTAGGCTGGTTGTCTAGTCTTAGCTGGTTTAAGCTTGCTTGGTCTTTTAGCAGTGAAAAAAAAAGTCTGTGGGATTGTAGGTGGTTTGATAGTCTGGTTTACAAAAACCGTAAGCTAGATCCGTTAGAAAATATATAGCAACCCGAGTCAGACCAGTCTGAAGGTTTGTTGATTGTTGCTTTAAAGTTTTACTCTACCATTTAGTCGTTAAGCCCTAGGTTTTGTCTTTTCTCTTTATCAGTAACATGCACGCCGCATGGAGAAACTCCTTGAGCATCTCGAGATGTGCATTTATCCACGCACAGAGGCACTGCTCGAGAAACGCTCAGGAGCTTGTCAACATTCCTGGCAGCTGTAACCCATAACTGAGCAGCCTGATTGTAGAATATTATGTGTAGTAGCAATCAAGAGACACATATAATCATCAATCCTCCACAGTAAATCAGTAAATCAGGGGAAAAGTACGTTTAAAACCTATGAAATTTTTAATTCCATATGGTTTAGCCAACATTATTATCTGACATCTCTTGGTAATTGGGAACATAGGAATTTTCCTCACTGCATCAGAAAACGTCTGAAGTGCTTGGCTTCTCAAAACCACAGGCTGGAGTTGTTACCCGTCCGTTTTTATGCTACTTTATAGCAGGGCTGCACCAGTCTGCAATGTTATTCGCTCACTATTAATCTAAAAAACAGGCTAATAATCCTTTAAAAGTCTCAAGCGGTGGTTATTTGACGTAGTTTGTTATCTGGATGGCCTCCATGTTCTCCACTCTCAAGAGACTGTCAAATTCAGCAGCGAGATGCAGTTTCTCTGCATTACCATCAAGCGTTCGCTAGAGTCATGTGTTTTTCTGTTGGTCTGATAAAAGCCATTGACCTTAAATCCACTTAAAGGCTGTATGATGATTTATACTGTGGTTGGACAGAGTGAAGCGGTTGTTTCAGCGATAAATTTTGGTCAATAATAATGGTAACTATTTTTATATTGGTATTGGTAAACAATTGTGTAAATCTGTAGAGTTTTGTCTGCTTCAAGCTAAATATACTGTTGATGCTTAAAAAAGGCTTAAAGTTCAATGTGCAGTCTAAAAATATATCACTGTTTAGAACGTTGAAACCTTGCACAGGACCAAACTTATACACTAATTAAACAAACCAAAAAGTAACATAATCTGCCAATGCAATACTTCAATAACAATACTATACTATTGCAAAGTCTAAAATATATGTGTGTTTGTGTGTGATAATAATGTAAAAAGTTAATTATTGCTAAGTGAAATAACATTCAATTCAATTCAACTCAAGTTTATTTGTATAGCGCTTTTCACGATACAAATCGTTGCAAAGCAACTTTACAGCAAATTAAGATTCTACAATATTTAGTGGTAGCTTATCAGTGGTGATTGTCAGTTAATGTACATATAGCAGAAATGTACGGAAAAATCAATTAAAGACAATCAGTTAAAGACGTAATCAAACATTTTGAAATAACAAATATTTTTTCTTATATATTCTTATATTTTTGTGTGTGTGTGTGTCCATGAAGATATTATATAAATGTCCTACATTAAATATATCAAAACTTCATTTTTGATTAGTAATATGCATTACTAAGGACTTCATTTGGACAACTTTAAGGCGATTTTCTCAATATTTCGATTTTTTTGCACCCTCAGATTTCAGATTTTCAAATAGTTGTATCTCGGCCAAATATTGTCCTATTCCTAACAAACCATACATCAATGGAAACAACCCTCAACAACCCCAAACAACAATGGATAATAAATTCTCAGATTTTACTCGCCAGTGTGTGAGTTGGAGGCTAATTATAAGTTTAGCACAGATATATTTTCACTCGCCGATCACTCTGACTGAGCGCTTCAGAGTTTCACTCTCCGTCAAGCGATCTGTGCTATTTTTCAGTTCATCTCAATGAATGTGCAGCGCACCTGTATTTGACGTACCGTAAACTCTAGTGTAACGGCGCACGACTCGCCGTCGCTTTGGTGAGAGCAGAGAGCGAGAGAGAGTCTTACATACATGCAGAATTGATGCGCTACATGTAAACGATAATCTTTGTTGTATTTTCATGTCAAAATAACAGAGTTGCTTTTGGATCTTTTCAGCTTTTAAGAACTGCCGGGTTTTCTAATGCGCAAATGGCAATCTCATTGGCTGGCACTCACCTAATATCGTCCCTGTTTTGATTTCAGCAAATCAGTTTGAGTGAACGCACACAACCTGATTAATATTCATGAATCCAGCAGCTTGTTAATCCTTAGTGCATTTTATACTGTTCTTATTAGTAGAATTTGTATTATTATTATTATCATCTTATCAGTATTATTGTTAGTTTTTTCCCAATTTTTTTTTTTTACAGAAACCCTGAATGACCAAAAAAGCACCACCACCAGTCCTAAATTCAGTTAAAATGTCTAGGCATGCATACATGGTTACCAAGTTTTAATTCTAATTACTAAAGTTATATCATTAAATAATACTTGATTATCATAATATCATACTATAATGCTTGACTGAGTAGCGAATCAGCTCATGGGGAAATATGAATAATTAACCATAACTAGTTATAATTAACTATTCATATTTTAGATCCACTGTAGATATTTAGCTGACCACTCAGGGTCAACCGTCTTGTCAATTCTAAGAACGTTAATTTCCTGGTTAAAGGAAATAACCTTCTTACTATCAGTCTGGCGAGTAAACAAAACATTTCAATTTCAAGATTCAATTTCAATTCAAATTTCAATTTCAAATTTTCAATATTCAATTGCCAAGGTGTCCGTAGAGGGTTGGGAAAGCTTATTTATTCAGCTTTCAGATGAAGTTTAAATCTCAATTTAGAAAAATTGACCCTTATGACTGGTTTTGTGGTCCAGGGTCACATATACACACACACACACATATAT
>NW_015505695.1:197433-204333 GCF_001515645.1 Sinocyclocheilus grahami
TTTTTTTTTTCTCATTTTGTCTCTCATAGTTGAGGTATACCTATGATGAAAATTACAGGCCTCTCTCATCTTTTTAAGTGGGAGAACTTGCACAATTGGTGGCTGACTAAATACTTTTTTTTCCCCACTGTATATATATATATTTATTCAGTATATGAAGAGTTTGTTTCAAAACGTGATAAACGCCATTTAAAAAAAAATCAAAATCAGTATTGTATTTGGACAGTATTATTTTAACCGCCATGTTATTCTGTCATGTTTTCTCCCTATCTTTCCAAAATGCGACAAACGCCAGTCTCCCTTCTCTGCAGAATGCGATACATCTGCTCAACCAATCACAGCCATGGGCGTAGCTTGTGGGGGGGCCAGAGGAGCCTGGCCCCCCCCATAGCGATTTAGGAATTTTACTAAATATTTATAAAGTTTTCTATTAAGCAAAAATGCATATAATGTAGTTAATAATACATGTAAAAGTTAACACGTAAAAGTTAATACATTTTTAATTGTTATTGTAAGTAAATTAATACATCAAAACAAACTTAATGTCTCCCTCAATCTCATTTGCGTAAGAATTGTCACGTGACGAATCTGCATTTTGGTGGATAATAGACTTAACGGTAATGCTTGCCTGTTGTGTGGAATAAAATGATGTTCCGTGTTTTTAACAACATACACGAACTGCAGAGAAATCTGGATTAAGATGTTAATGCCGTGCTTGATGATTCCGGACCCGGACAATCAGATAAAGGTGATCCACAGGACGCAGCCGGTTTAGCCGCACACTACTTTTATGCCGACCATTTACATCCAAATTTAATTTTCACAGAACACAACCTTTAAATAGATTTTAGAATATGAACTGTTTATCGTCTATTCAGTAAGACTAAATAAAAAGTGTGCGCCTCACTGCGCATTAACTAGAATCAAGCCCAACAAATGTCTGTTTTACAAACAGTGGATGAGTAATTCACTCCTTGATTTGCTTAATAAAAGCCTCCTTTGAGATCGTTTTGACAGACATGTTTATTGTGCATTTTAAACGTGTTTATTGCTAAGTTTAATTCGTAGCTGTAATTCGTGGGCAATGTATGTGGTTACCATGACAACCTCACGCACTTGCCACTGCTCTATGTGAATGTGAATATGTAGATTTACTATAGCAAAACTAAAATGTGTTTAAAAGTACATCTGACCAAATCCACCGATCACAGCGCACCATTCCAAGCATTGTAAACAGTAACTGACAAGCTACGCAATATCGTGTTCATAATCGCAGATGAATCACCTTCGATTATGAACACAATATCGCGTAGCTTGTCAGTGATCTACGGCTCTGTGTAAATGCCGCTCCATCTGAAAGCACGAGATGGAGATTTACTACTAGTCACAGAATTTACTGATGAGATGCGCATGACAATCACATGTGATTTATCGTGCAGCCCTAAAAAATAAAGACAATTTTGACGCCATTGATGAACCTGTGGTGGTTTCTGCAGTGGGGAAGAAACGTGAGCTATTAATAAGATTAGTATTGACCAAGTTCAGAGGCTGTCATATGTGGATCAACTTACTTTTATATTGATTCAATGGATTTATTGCATTTTGGGGAAATAAATAATCAGTTTTTATAATAAATCTTTGAAAATTAAAATCTGGATTTGAATTTTTAATGTTATTATAACCTAAAGATGCTATGTGAAAGTTTGAAACAGAAAATAGTGGTATGTTATTATAACCTAAAGATGCTACGTATATATATATATATATATATATATATATATATATATATATATATATATATATATTATTGTTATAATTCCAGTTCATCAGCCCCCTCCCAACTCAATGCTTCGACTTTTCCTTAACCACAAAAATGCATCTCTACACACTTCCACAAGTCAAACCTACAGCGTGAAAAACCCAGAGCTAAACGCTGACCACAAGCCAGTGGTAAATTATATATCAGGGCCATATCCTTATATATTATTTAGTCTGTTGCCTGTTGTTGTTCAGGACGGCTGGCTCGAACGCTACAGAACGATGGCGCATCTGGTGAAGATAAACATAGAGCTGTTAGTCCACGTTAAAAACAGCCCCTCGGTACCCATAACATTTCCAACAATATGGCCAGTGTGACACTGCTATATTACTCTTATAGGTTTATTAGTATTTAAATAAAGAAATATCAAGTTTACTACTGGAAAATTGTGAGAAATTGATGCAAATTACTGTTGTAAATAAACTTCAGGTTATATACATATTCTAAAATACCCTTTTATTTTATTCCCTTACAATTAGTTTTGCATAAATATTTTAAAACTAGTGACTAATATAGGAACACACAACAAATTTAGTCATGCATGTAACCATTGTCTTCAGTAACAATACATATTGCGTGATAATACTGATAGTATCTACTATGAATATCCTGCAGCAAAAGTTCTGTGAAAGACCATCATTCACAGTTTCACATTTTGTTTATACGGCATTACAAGACCGTATTACACAGCGGTACCAAATGCTCCTTAAATTACCATTTATGAAAATTTGATGATTTTGGAGAATTTTTCCAACCACAAGTTTTTATATATGAATATTCAGCGCCAAAACGAACACATGCACAAAAAAAACGCACATATGCCAGCCAGATGTTGAGTTTGCATATTCAAGCAAGTGAAAATTTACGACTCTAACGCAAGGGTAAAAAACTGAGGATTAATGGCAACTAGCAGGTTCTGGAAGACAAACACACACATAAGAATAACCTTCCCAAAAACTGACTCATCAGAATAGCCACATGTACAAATGTACCACTACCTCTACTCACCAGAATCAGGCTCACATCACATCACAACACCAATCCAGCTATGAGTCTGCACTGACACTGTGGCTCTGTGCCAAAACCTAAAGAACTGCCTTGCTTTCTCCTACCAACCTAGACTGATGCTCCTAAGACAGCATCCATAAGTGAACTCAGTGTTGTTATTGTTAACTAAAACTACACTCTAAAAAATGCTGGGTTGTTTCAACCGAACTTTGGGTCAAATATGAACTAACCCAACTTTTGGGTTAAAATTTTAATTAAAAAATTTAACCCAACATTTGGGTTAGTCATCCATAAAATGCGCTGGACACATCGGAATATTTGGTTTGAACTGTTCTTGAAAAGTGTTGTAAATACAACTTAACCACTGATTTCTAGTCGTGTCCTCTTTTGGAAGGCCAAACAAAGTAGTTTCGCTTTCACAACGAAACACAGCGTCACACACGGCGGGCTTGAGTGAGCGGAGGCCGGGAATAATAGTTTGCCAAGTTATAGTAGTTTACTGAGTTTCTAAGGTATAGTGTAGTGTTGAATGGTATGAAGTTATATATATATATATTACTGGATGCAAACAAAAGAATAGAATGTTCCTAACAAACAAATGATAGTTTGGCATCAGCGTTAAAACAGCTTCACATTATGCAACACTGGAGTTAAAATCAAAACACGAAGCCAAACTCCATTTTGAATTGTGCCTAATAAAAACTCCTAATCAAAATTTCAATCCAATTTTGACTTTACTACAAAGTAATGCTGTGGATTTTCACATTACTACATTTTTTGTCATCTTATGTGTAACTATTGTGCTAATATTGTGGTATATTTCTACTGTTGCACAGAATCTACCATCAGACCACCCACTAGCAAGTTTTATTAATTTAGTGTGCTTTCTTAAAACACTTCCTTAAAGGTCAAAAGAAGTCTCCAGTACTTAGTCACTAATCATTTAGCAGGAAAGACAAAGGACCAGAAGAGAAAATGAGAGGTGAAATTACTGGATGCAAACAAAAGAATAGAATGTTCCTAACAAACAAATGATAGTTTGGCATCAGCGTTAAAACAGCTTCACATTATGCAACACTGGAGTTAAAATCAAAACACGAAGCCAAACTCCATTTTGAATTGTGCCTAATAAAAACTCCTAATCAAAATTTCAATCCAATTTTGACTTTACTACAAAGTAATGCTGTGGATTTTCACATTACTACATTTTTTGTCATCTTATGTGTAACTATTGTGCTAATATTGTGGTATATTTCTACTGTTGCACAGAATCTACCATCAGACCACCCACTAGCAAGTTTTATTAATTTAGTGTGCTTTCTTAAAACACTTCCTTAAAGGTCAAAAGAAGTCTCCAGTACTTAGTCACTAATCATTTAGCAGGAAAGACAAAGGACCAGAAGAGAAAATGAGAGGTGAAGGAGGGTCAGGGGAGCTTGGGGGACGCAAGTTGCCTCAAAGCAGGAAAGACAGCCAAGAAAGTGCGAAGGAATGTTCAAGTCTCGCCAACATTTGTTGTTTCTTTCCACTGAATTCCAGCGTTTGCTACGTGGGGTTGCTACACTTGTCAATAGTGAGTCCGGATCTTGAAGTGCTGTGATATCAAGAGATACGACTCCTTCGAAAGTCTTTTCTGATATAATATCATTTTCAGCGTCAGTCTAGCTGCAGCAATTGTATCTCCATCTGCTTCACAAGCTTATCGGCCATTGCCGATGTTTGTATATGGAAAATTTAATAGGCATTGTTGATAAAAGGCGTAGAAGTAAAGACATCCTGTGGCCATGTTGTTCGCTTTAAAAAGAACAATACTTGAAATGCCTTGGCAGACTCCAAGTACACTTTTTGGTACGCATTCACAGTCCACAGCATCTTCTGTTTGTAGAGCCGGGAAACAAGTTCACTCATTACTGCGGCTGTGTGTCTTTCTTTCCAGCACCAATTATTAGGATCCATTCACAGCCATGCAAGTCTGAGCAGAGATCGCAAAGCTGACTCATGAAGTAACATGCAGTCTTTTTACGAGGGACAATGCAGAGGATGGCTGAAAATACAGTGTTCCCTCTTTGGCACATTCCAACTCATCCAACACGCCTGAATGGAAAACTGACAACCTGACAAATGGAAACACTCACGTGAGGAATGCGATGCATATTTGCTCTGGTTTTCATGCATTCTTCTGTGACAGTTGTTTCCTATCCCACATGCGCTCCACCGTGAGCGTTTTAGACTAAATACGTAATCAGTGCGAGTGACATTTCTCTAGATTATCACTTTACAAAGAGTGGGAGGACAGAACAATCACACTATGACGTTGGGTTGACGGCATTGATGGTGCATTGGACAAAACTGGCATTTACATTAATCTCCTGTGCTGAATGAGCCTGGTCAACAGGAAAATAAAATGTGTTTGAACTTTTAACACTAGAGCTGGCAACATCTCAGTTTGGCAACAGCTGCTGGATGGACGCTTTAAATAGCATAACGGAAAACAAATGTAGTTGTTTTTAATGAGATTAAAGTAAATATAATGTTTTTGCCAATAAAAATACTTGGTATCACATCTGTTTATAAAGGTAAAGTTAAGACTATAAAGATTTCTAATTCTGACTGTAATCACATCAAACTAATTAAAGCATGTTTTGAATTAATGCATTCAAATTCACTTTGATATTTTTAGAGCATACAATAAAGTCAAAAATGTCACATGTACACACACACACAGAACAGTAAATGGTCATTTGGATATTCTCATGGCTGAATGTGAAAGTCTCTTAAAATATCAGAGAATTTGACTTCTTTATGTCAAGGCAAGGTCAGTTGAGGTTGTACAATGTCGTGGTATGACTGGCCAAAAATTCCCTTAAATGTAAGAAAAATAGGTTTTTACTTCATAGGCTACGTTATGGTTACACCATATGGCATTACATTTAAACTTTTCTTAAAAATGATTTTTCAAAACTAATTAAAACTAACATGAAGATTACATTTTTTAGAGTTTTTTTCCTCCTTATTTTCCATTGGCCCACTGCTATCCAACCAGCAAATGTAAACAATGGAATACTATATTAGTTGGCAGATTAATCAATTATTCTTATTATATTATTATTATTAGAACACACTTCCTTGAAGCACTAATGCAGTGGCTCGTGTTTTCACTTGTGAATAGCTAAACGATGTCTGAAACAAATTGTCAATGCATTGTGTTGGCAAAGCTTAACTTCTTGAAATATACATATAAAAGATCAGAGAAGCCAAAGAAAATGCATAAACAAATAATTGAAATACATAAAAAACAAACATTTCTTTAATGTCTTGCTAATGTAGTTTAACCACACCCTTCTTAAAAGCCATTTAGCTACATTTTGGTTGATTTCCTACTCGTGTTCTTCTAAGTCCGAGATGATTGGATGCGTTTTCCCAGAGTTGCCTGCGGTGCAGGGCCACTGCAGGTCTTTGGGAAAAGAAAGAGAGTGCTTCAGGCACATCTTCGCAACAAGAGACGAGTTTTAAGGGATTCAAGAAAAATAAAGCTGCAAGTAATCTTCCCTGTTGTTTGGATGGGCAGAGTTTGCTAAACAGTCCAGGATGTGGATACGCAGGGGACCGTGGCTTGTGTTCTCTCTTCGTAACTTTAACACAGACCACCCAGGGCCCTTCAGATAAAGGTGTGGTTTACAGATAGCTGGTTGGCAGGGCTTGCAGATACTGAGCCCAAATATACAGCATTAGTCTAGGAGAATGGTGAAAGGTATGGGTCTACTGAAACGTTGCCCATTTCAGGAAGAACGAGTCGGAAAGGTTTTTCATCCAAAGATATGGACTTTGTCCAGATGTAAACCCTAGATACAAGATGAAGTCTAGCTGGCCAACAATTAGTAGTTTTCAGTCTTACAAAGACACTCTGGAATTTCTGTTACCATGAGAACAACACTGAAATTATGCTGTGTGCACTGCCAGCCTGCCTAAGGCAAAGACTTAATGACTTGAACTTCTGGATCTGGAAGCAAAACCTGATGTAACTTTTATCACAAATCAGCCAATCAATCTCCTTTCTGAATTCACTGTATATG
>NW_015505695.1:204522-207024 GCF_001515645.1 Sinocyclocheilus grahami
TACATAACTCAAAGTTACTCCATTTGTGTCCCACAGAAGAAAGTAAGTTTAAAGGGGTCATGAACAGAGAAGTCACATTCCCCTTGATCTTTTGACATATAATGGGTCACTGTACAATAAAAACATCCTGTAAGTTTCACATATCAAAACTTCTTGTTGGTTCAAAAATAGCTCTTACTTAAACCAAGCTGAAAAGCGACTCATTTTGCAATCGTCACATTATAACATCATAGTACAACAAAAGCTTGTCTCTGCAGGTGAAGATCAAATATGAAGATGAAACTTTGTTTGTTTGTAGTGTTGTCAAAAGTACCAACCGTGAAACCAGTCGGTACTGAAATTTCAAAAAAACATCCATTTCCCACTAACATTTGAAGCATTTGAATTTGAATCACATTTGAATCACAGTCATATCTGTTGAGAGCGTGAAGACAATGGCCAATCAGCGGTGTTTAAAAATCCGCTCAACAGCGCTTGAATGTTAGTGGGAAATGGACATTTTTAAAATTTCAGTACCAACTGGTATCTGACAACACTATTTGTTTGTTTGCTTTACTTTACTGCAGATTTACTTTTAATGGAGACAGTTCAATGACGCAGGCTTTTCAAAGAGACAAAGTACAAGAAGACACAGCGCTGTAAGATATCAACATTTTTGATACCATAGAAATTTCATAATTCTTGTCATTAGTGTCAATATCACAAAAGCTAACACAAAAAAAAAATCCAGCTAACTAAAGACAAGCAAACAGTCAGTGATTAAATACGAATAAAAAACTAATTACAAGCAATAGGACAACAACACTACAGAAGAACAAATAAATAAAAAATGCTACATTGTATAAAGTAATCAAATGTATAAAAACACTGCATATTCTTCACTGTGTAAATTAAATATATATTTCTTCTTCTTAAAGTTACAAAGAGTCAAGAGCAGAGAGAGAGGTTCTCTCTTTTGTTGTTTGATTAGCATGAAATACAGAGAGCAGGAATATTAGACTGCTGTCACTTTAAGAGCTGCCCAGATCCAATATACCGTTACACATGTGTTTTTTTCACAGCTGTTTGCTGATAACTGCGTTTACGAGGATACTTGCAAAGACGGGCATTTTGACACATACAAGTGTGTGTATTTAACCGTTCAAGGTCTATAATGCAGCAGAAATAACTCGGTTCAATACTCCCGTGCTCTATGAGCAACGTATTCACGTCACGTGTATGCGACTCTTTGACAGTGCTCAGAAATAGTCTCTCAGAAAGTGCTTGTATAGAGCGAAATGAGTTCTCTTTCGCCGCTGATTGCGTTTCAATGGCAAAATTATGTGAGCATGTAACCGTAATAGAGACGATAGTCCAAAATTTCTACCGGTTGACTAATTTGTACCAATTAATCGCATCTACCGGTATATCACCCACCCCTACAAATAACCCATGTTGTTTTTAGAGTACGTCACAGCAGCATCCATCTATTATTTTAATATGCAAAACTGTTAGCCAATCATAGAAGCGGGCGTTTACTTCTGAGTCTTGAATGCGATTCGCCTATAAAAACAGACTGTTCTGCAGAGAGGCTCAAAAACAGCATAGAAAATAGCCTATTACTTCTAAATTATGATGTGTGCATATATATATATATATGTATATATATTATAACATTATAAGTGGACCTCAGAGAACATTATAAAAAAAAATAGCCCCTTTTGAAAAGGGTTTGGAATAATGAGTAACTGTTAAAAAAAGTTTAATCTTTTAGTGAACCAATCCTTTAAGGTTTAGGTGAAGCGTAAAACTCCAAACCAGGTAAACCAGATAGAATCCACAACAATTATAGTTGCAGTCATCATCCATAAAGACATAAACCTATCTGCAAGACTCAGTGTTTCTAAGGAAATGCAGAAGTAACTTAGCCTGGATAATGACATAGAAAGCAAACAAACAAGCGAGCCAATGCATATTTGGAGTTGCCCACACCAAGCCTCCGTGATACCCTTCTACATGGAGCAAGCTGATGATCTAATAAGTCAAAGAAAGAAAACAGCATCTGTTTGTGGACCTCTCACAGTCAATGTTTGAGCAGCTTGACAGATCCAGCTAAAAGCCTTCGCAAAAGAGGCACATAACGAGCATTTTGGACCCGGCTTTGAAAACAGACATCAGTTTGACGCGAAGCGGGGATAAGGCCGTGGAGCAGTGCTCTACACCAGAGCTATCATAGCCACTCAATGCTGGAATTTCCTCAGGCACTGACCAGAATAAGATGGCTACCAGATGCCAGCTATTCACTGAGCTCTTGGCTGGTTTCCCGGGAGAATTGCAGCCTCAGCCAGTTCTGCTTGAAGGTAGACTGTGCGTGAACACTTACCCTTATTTTACTCAACACAGGATTAAACAAAAAGGATAAAAGCATCCTCAGCTGATGGATTGCCTAGTTCTGCGGTTCCAAACATGGCCTGAAGACTTGATTACAACTTGGTATGGCACAAACTTTCTCTTGGAAGCGGT
>NW_015505695.1:209150-214197 GCF_001515645.1 Sinocyclocheilus grahami
TTTAAAAAACATGACCTTCTAACACTTGCACTCTCTATTCTATTTCTATTGTATCTACTTGTTTTCTTTTAATTTATTTATTTAAAAAACATGACCTTCTAACACTTGCACTCTCTATTCTATTTCTATTGTATCTACTTGTTTTCTTTTTATTTATTAAAAACGTGACCCTCTAACACTTTCACTCTCTATTCTATTTCTATTGTATCTACTTGTTTTCTTTTTATTTATTAAAAACGTGACCCTCTAACACTTTCACTCTCTATTCTATTTCTATTGTATCTACTTGTTTTCTTTTTATTTATTAAAAACATGACCTTCTAACACTTGCACTCTCTATTCTATTTCTATTGTATCTACTTGTTTTCTTTTTATTTATTAAAAACCTTGACCCTCTAACACTTGCACTCTCTATTATCTATATATCTTTATTTCTATTCTACTACTTGTTTTCTTTTTTTATTTATTATAAAAATTGACCCTCTAACACCAGCGTTCTCTATTCTTTTTTCTATTCTATCTACTTGGTTTGTTTTATTATTATTAACAAATGGACCCCATAACATAGTGTCCTCTATTCTTTTTCTTTTCTATCTACTTGTTTCTTTTTATTTCTTATAAAAAAAACACCTTGCAACGTGTACTGCATTAGACTAACCGAGACTTGTCACAGCATTTTATTGCTCTTTTGTTAATTTTGATTGCTTCTATTGTCCTAATTTGTAAGTCGCTTTGGATAAAAGCCTCTGCTAAATGTAAATGTAATGTAAAAAACATAAATGCATTATTTCTTCAAAATTATTTTTTATTACTGTACATTTATTTTAATTTAAAATTATACTATTATATTATTATTATTATTATTGTTGTTGTTGTTGTTTAATAATTCATCTATTTTTAGACGACCACATTTCTGGCAGACCAGTGTAGTGAAAGTTTGAAAACTATAAATTTTGTTTATTTTAAGATTTTTTGATTTTGATCTGATAGCATGAAAACGTTCCGTTTTTAATCATTTTAAATCAGAATTTCTTCTTACTTTAAGTATAAAATTAACTGACTGCTAGCAAACTTGTTGCTTTACCAAGTCCAATGTGTTTTACATCAATAATTAAAAAAAAAATTTCACTATCTACTAGACTTGTGCCGGTATTCGGTAATGCGATATATCACGGTAATGAATATGCACGATATTGTTATCGTGGGCACTTCTAAATACCGTGAATAATTATATATTACAAATTATTCAGAATTTTGAATGCATTTTAAGATTACTTTTCCCATCAATTGATCAAAATGCACCACACCGCTGTATGCTGCGTGAAAGACGCGTGCGCACTCTGATGTAAAGCTTGAGCAAATACATATGAAAGCTTTTAGGCAGCCTAAGCACAATGTATGAAACCCCATCTAGGGCCTCAAGCAAGCGAAGTCTTGGAGCAGCCAAGAGCCAACACACCGTCAGTGTGCCAGTGAGATAGTCGACCCCGTCCCCTTCGCTGAGGCCCTTTTCCACTGACAGAACAAAGAGCACTCAAGCTTAATTTGAAACTGATTACAGCCACTCATAATGCGTGCTGAAATATGCATTGGAAACGAGTGTGCTGAACGAGGAACAGAACTTGGCGAGTCGGAAAACCAGAGAGGATTCAGTTAAAGAGTGGAAAGAGGGGCTGGAGCCGCCGCGCATTCCACCGCCAAACTAACTTCGCAGGCGTATCGCTTTCCTGCATTTAGAGGCTTTTTTTAAACGTGTTTTTCTCATGTTTGCATTCCGCTTCTAGTATTTACTGTATATAAGCGTTCGAGACCTGAGGAATGCACATCTGGGAAGATGTTCTCTAGGGTTCAGCTTCTTGAGAAGATGATGTTCCTAATACCTGGCTAAAGCAAGGCCTGGTGTGGAAACTAAGAGGGTTTTAACAGTTTGGACTGTGCAACCAGTGTACAGCTGATCCAAGGTTAAAATACACACAGTGTATTATATACAGTGGGGAAAAAAAGTATTTAGTCAGCCACCAATTGTGCAAGTTCTCCCACTTAAAAAGATGAGAGAGGCCTGTAATTTTCATCATAGGTATACCTCAACTATGAGAGACAAAATGAGAAAAAAAAATCCAGAAAAGCACATTGTAGGATTTTTAAAGAATTTATTTGCAAATTAAGGTGGAAAATACAGAGAGATTGACTGGAGACACTGTTTCCAAACAACTGTAAAACAAAGACCTTTCCAAAATATTAGAAGCATTAACTGTCTTGCTCTGCTTTATGTACACTCTAAAAAATGCTGGGTTGTTTCAACCCAACTTTGGGTCAAATATGGACTAACCCAACCGTTGGGTTAAATTTTTACATTAAATTTTTAACCCAAAAGTTGGGTTAGTCCAATTAGTGCAAAACCCAAATAGAACTTAGACTTCTCTAAATATTCAAAAGACTAACAAATTGCAAAACCACAAAGTGTCAGACAACAGCACTGCAGACATGTAAAGAGAGCCTTTGTAAACACTGAAGCCCATTTCTTTCAATTAAAACCATAACCAAACAATTACAGTTATCAGTGCAACACAGATTAACCATCTTTATAGTTCTTCCTTGTGCACATTGATAAAAAGACTTGCAGCTGCGTGCATACATAGGACTATATATATTACATATATATATGTATATTACTGAAGAACTATAAAGATGGTTAATCTGTGTTGCACTGATAACTGTAATTGTTTGGTTATGGTTATGGGTGAGATCTTGCGTGGAGCCCCAGATCGGGGGGGATTATCAGTGGTCTTGTATGTCTTCCATTTTTTAATAATTGCTCCCACAGTTGATTTCTTCACACTAAGCTGCTTACCTATTGCAGATTCAGTCTTCCCAGCCTGGTGCAGGTCTACAATTTTGTTTCTGGTGTCCTTTGACAGCTCTTTGGTCTTGGCCATGGTGGAGTTTGGAGTGTGACTGTTTGAGGTTGTGGACAGGTGTCTTTTATACTGATAACGAGTTCAAACAGATGCCATTAATACAGGTAACGAGTGGAGGACAGAGGAGCCTCTTAAAGAAGTTGTTACAGGTCTGTGAGAGCCAGAAATCTTACTTGTTTGTAGGTGACCAAATACTTATTTTACCGAGGAATTTACCAATTAATTCTTTAAAAATCCTGCAATGTGATTTTCTGGATTTTTTTTTCTCATTTTGTCTCTCATAGTTGAGGTATACCTATGATGAAAATTACAGGCCTCTCTCATCTTTTTAAGTGGGAGAACTTGCACAATCGGTGGCTGACTAAATACTTTTTTGCCCCACTGTATACACAGAGAGATTGACTGGAGACACTGTTTCCAAACAACTGTAAAACAAAGACCTTTCCAAAATATTAGAAGCATTAACTGTCTTGCTCTGCTTTATGTACACTCTAAAAAATGCTGGGTTGTTTCAACCCAACTTTGGGTCAAATATGGACTAACCCAACCGTTGGGTTAAATTTTTACATTAAATTTTTAACCCAAAAGTTGGGTTAGTCCATATTTGACCCAAAGTTGGGTTGAAACAACCCAGCATTTTTTAGAGTGTATAGATGTTCAAACTATTCTGTTTAAAGTCCACTATAACTGACAAGCTGTTGTGCTAATGAAAACACATTGGAGTAAAGAAGAGTAAGAGAAAGCAGGAACACGTGTAGCACTCAAAATGTAACTTCTTTTTTTGTTTTTGTCAGTAACTTTTTGGAATGTATTTCCCATTACATGTTATTTGTCTTGCTTGTTTATGTAGTCTCATATAACTTCAACTCTTAAAATATGTCCATTAGACATTAAAAGACACCATCTGAACTTCACGAAAGAATTAACAAAAATAAAGTGTAAAAAAGTCACAGACGTTTAAGTTTACGGTAAATAAAAATCGACTACTATTTGTACACTTATAATGAATATTATAATACTTATTAAAAAGTATTTTGGAATCTAAAATAAAAAGCGACACAAAAAAAGTAAAAAAAAATAAAAAATCAAAGCCATATGTTCCAAATTTGAAGTTGATATCGCAAAAATTGAGGTTCCTGTGCAATTTTGTTTTGCCAAAAATACTAACCAGATTGCACCCTATTTATTTTTATTTTTTTGCATTTTCCTGTCACATATTCATAAATTCTGTCACAATAGTACTTCTATCACAAAATAAACACTAAATATGAAAACTTGGAGACTCAGAACCTTACTGTGTTTAAAGTAGAATTTAAAGTAGCCTATAACTCTCATGCTAATGCAATGTCTGATTTCAAATGTCTGAATGTTGAGTGTTTAGGTTTTGAATGCTGAAATGTCTGGTAGGGAAAAAGGCAATAAGCAATAAAAGTGTGACACTGTTACGTGTATCACAATTTCTATTACAATTATAATCAGTGCAACAAATGTAACATTTAATTGAACTGTATAACTGCACGTTTTACATTTAATGGCTGCTAATATGTTAAATCAAAATAAAAGAGTAAAAAAAAAAATAATGTTACAATTGTCCATGCTCTCTTTTATAATGCAGCAGGGATTTAGTCATGTGACACTAGGGGTGTGCGATATATATCGTCTGTGATAATATCGTAATTGTTGCTTTAACGATGTGCGATTTGACATTATCGAGTATTTTGCAAAACCATTCGAAACATCCCTACAGAGCGCACGCATACATTATGTGAAGTCTAGACTAGTGCGTGTGCGCATTTAGTGCGTTTTCTTTCACTGCACGATTCAGTCTATTAAAATGCATTTAGAATGAGCACAAATTCAAGACAAGATGGCAGAACATTTATATATTTATACCACTTCATATAGTTATTCAATTTCACACGAAGAGTGCCGTTTTCTCCAAAAAAAATACCATGATTACAAATGTGACATTGAATTCAATAAACAATAAGTTAATTAAGAGACTTACGTTTTAGACACCATATTGCTTGTGTTTGCTCTATTTCGCCAACAAAAATCATTCTGAATACAGCCACAGCGCTGTTTTGTGTCTCTGAGCAACACGACGGTGTTTCGTTCCTGAATGAATC
>NW_015505695.1:214431-219841 GCF_001515645.1 Sinocyclocheilus grahami
TTTTAGGTAGGCGTGGCTGACTCTTAACTTTTATAAAGAATATCTCTTTGGATTTGAGACTTTAGTCTTTGCAACTTTACAGATCTTCTTTATGCACCAAGAGCTTGTAACACTCCAAAGAGAAAGGAAAAATTGAAATGACCCACTTAAGTTCCTGATACAATTTGCCGAAAGGTAAGCGTGTCATACGTCAGAAAATGTGTTTCCTGTCAGACTCCTGTGTATGAACTTGTTCAGTCGGTTTGCCCATTCAAAACGCTCTTCCAGTCACAAAGTTGAAAGATGGATCATTACTTTCGTGTATTGTATGGCTGTTGTGATAAATTTACACAGATTTGCTATCGTAAGCTACGCTTGTTTTTCATTGAAATGTTACGTGGCCTTGTTTTATTTTGGTGTTTTCACTGTTTTTAAAGCATGTCATTCAGAATATGCTATTTTTAATTCAAAATAAAATATTCATTGTATTCATTCAAGCATTGTAGTTTATTGTTTTTTTGTAGTAAATACGTTATATTGATATTTTGAAGTTTACGTTTTCACTATTTTACAAACATATATTTCAAATATGTTTTGCTTTTATCCAAAAACAACCTAGATTGCATTCAAGGTAGACTTTTTCTTTTCTTTTCTTTTTTTTTATCAGTTCTTGCTTTCCTTGGGAATCAAAACCATGATCTTGACATTGTTATGCTCTAGTTTGAGTGACATTTGAATTGTAGGTGTGGTTTCTGAAATGTTAAACTTTTGATAAAAGCATCACATGTATTCATTTCTCAGAGATGTCACTGCAGTGACAATAATGCAGTTTTGATGAGGGTGCTTAAGTGTAATCCACAGATAATTCATCTAGCAAGTTGTTGTGCCAGAAACATCCAGATGTGATAAACAGTTGTCACATCCTGTTATGATTCATGTGCTTTATTCTCTATGCAACTCTGTTTCATCAGATCATCATTCGCTGATAGCGGTATACATGCTGTCATTCTCTGTAAATTAGTGTCAGGTATGCTATTTCCTTTTATGTTTTACAAAGTTTTATATTAAAGGAATAGTTCACCCAAAAATGATCGCTGAGAATGTCCTCACCCTCAGGCCATCCAAGAGTTTGTCTTCATCATATATGTATATAAACGTAGCATTACGTCACTTGCTCACCAATGGATCCTCTGCAGTGAATGGGTGCCGTCAGTTTAAAGTTAAAAATGTCTTGATGTTTTGTTTCTTACAAACACGCATCTTTTGGCTTCTCCAGATGTTAACTGATGGACTGGAGTGGTGTGGATTATTGTGATGTTTTTATCAGCTGTTTGGACTCTCATTCTGACGGCACCCATTCACTGCAGAGCATCCACTGGTGAGCAAGTGATGCAATGCTACATTTCTCCAAATCTGATGAAGAAACAAACTCATCTACATCTTGGATGGCCTGAGGGTGAGTACATTTCATTTTTTTTTTTTTTTAGGTGAATCATTCCTTATAAATAAATACATAAATAAACACTTAGCACTATACAAAGCATCATAACCTCAAATTAAATAAAAAAATAGTACCTCATAAAACATTATTTCATAATGATATCAAAGTTAAGTACCATGACATGACACATCAATAAGAATTACTGTATCATGATGAAAATAAAAACATACAGAATAGGCCTACAATAACAAGTTTCCAAAGAAGTGATAATGGCAGATTTGCATACCAGAGTTAAAGAAACGAATAGAGGTGCTAAGAGATTTTAGTTGCAATCCTGCTTTAACACACCTGAATACCTCGATCACCCTTTATGTGGTGTAATGTAACCAGCAGCTACATCTTTCAATACATCATTTTATACATTATGTTCTTTTTCTGTGTCTATAGTGTACAAATAAAAATACTGGATGGATACAAAACTGTTAGTTTGTGGAGCGAGATATCTAGGTCTCTTGTTTGTTTGCTAGCTGCATTATACAATCTAATGGCTATCCTTTAATCAACTATAGAAAACAACTGGGGGGAAAAAATCAGCGAACAGCTTTGATCACGATGAACACACAAAACACTGATTGTTGAAATTACTAGGGCATGTCCTTATTATTTTCAAAAGTATAGTCAATAAGAAGAATGACTGAAATTATACTGTAGTAGCCTATAAAGTGTCATTCTTCTAAATAAACTGTTACATCACTTATTATTAAAGTGTTCCTCCGAGAAGGTTCCTCCTCCTCAAGCAAATATTTTTGTTTTCCCATTTCAAATGTGCAGTGGCAGAAACTGTTGGTGGATAATAATCATCTAAAACCTTTCATCTGTTAAACCACAGAGTGAGTGGAGGAGAAGTGAAGGAATATTTTCCCGTTTTAAACACTCTGGAACACGTCTCATCTTGACAATAGAAGCAGTCGCTGGAGCACAGGTGATTTTTATATGGAGTGGATACTTCATAGCAGCGTATCAAAATTCAGATGATGCTATTTTGTCTTTAACTTGTCCAGTACTGCATTTCAGAAGTTACATTTGCAGTCTGTAATCTGAGCAAGAGAACCAGATGCAGCAGATGTCTCGCCACATCAATCCCCACAAATATGCTACCCAATATATAGGCTATTAATCTTCAAATGATGATGTTGTGGCCTTTAAACTGAAACCTCAGACATCCCCAAAGCTGTTGGCTAATCTTACATTATATGCAAATTAACATTTCAGTCTAATTTTCATAGAACAGAACAACACGATATGTTTCTTTGAAATTATATCAGAATCTGCAGTCAGGCCTATTTCATTTCATTTAGGCCTGATCTAAAGATGGCTGCCATCTTCATTGTTCCAATCAAATTCAGTTACATTTACATAGTAGACTTGAAGTGTTTGGTTCATAGTCTCTGTTTTCTGAATCTGAGAGGGCTTTACATCGTCCGTATCTAAACAGCTGTTTGGCGACATCTTCTGGAAATATCTTATAAAACACTATCTACCAGCATTTTAGCAAATCTCAAGTTAAAGTATTCAACTCATCCAACACTCTTTTCTATCTTTCTATCAGTGCTGGTTCTTGTCTTATAAAGTATCCCGTTACGCTGTGAGAAACCACTGTAAACGATTCAGAGCGCGAGTGAACTGTTGGAATGAATCCTTTCAGACTTTAGATCAGGGGTCACCAAACTTGTTCTTGGAGGGCCGGAGTCTTGCAGAGTTTAGCTCCAACCCTAATCAAACACACCTGAGCTAGCTAATTAAGGTCTTGCTAGGTATACTTGAAACTTCCAGGCAGGTGTGTTGAGGCAAGTTGAAGCTAAACTCTGCAGGACAGTGGCCCTCCAGGACCGAGTCTGGTGACCCCTGCTTTAGATCAAATGAGTGATTCGTTCGCGAACTTCGCATCATTGTTCTGATTTCAAACAGATGATAACATGCACATGCATGATTATCAGGGGAAATTACTCCCAGGTCACTGTATGGTAATCTCCAGTGACATATGGATTTATCAGTAATGTGATCTACATACAGTAAGTAAAATACAAAATGAAAAAAAAGCGCAAATTATGTTTTTAAAGTTTATATGTTTTGTTGTGCGTTTTCCCCTCATTTTGAGCACGGCTCCTGAAACTTGTTTTAAAGGAACAGTTCATCCCAAAAATAACATTTGCTGTTAATGTATGCACTTTTTTACGATTCTTTTCTGCAAACTGATTCTTTCGGAAAGTTAGTTTCTGCTTCAAATAAATGATTCAACAGTTAATTTACATAGTCATGTGCTGAGGGAACAATTATATTATTGAAGCAGCGAATAATCATGTGAAACGTGGATGTTTCACTAGAACTGTTTACATTTAATTAAGGTGGACTAGATTAGACTGTAATACAAATAGTTGAGTTTGCCAGGTGCATACAACATTTATGACAGGTTTTCATGAAAGTGTTGGTCAGTTTGTTTGCTTGACAATCCCATTTTGCACTGCAGCAATAAAACTGAAGTGAGATAAACGAACTGAGAAATGTTTCTTTTTAGTTAAAACAGATGTTGTCAAAGTTTATTTGCATGATAATATTGTAAATGTTCAGTTTCTTGCACAGACTGATCGTTTTACTTCATAAGACCTCAATACATCGTCAGGAGCCACAGGGATGCCTATTTTGTGTTCCCTGATGTGCTTTTTATGACATTCAAAGTGACGCAGCTGCAATTTTTGAATTCGCATGGTCCACGATTTTAGCTAAAAGTCTTCTATACTTTTCTACAAAAGAAAACATCTACCACTAACTTGGATTTGGACTAACTTGGACAGCTTTTAAGAGGAAAGGGCTTATCATTTAATGAATCGACAGCCTACCTGTTAATCTTCAACATGTTTTACACTAAATAATACTTTTGGATTGAATTATTTCTATCTATCTATCTATCTATCTATCTATCTATCTATCTATCTATCTATCTATCTATCTATCTATCTATCTATCTATCTATCTATCTATCTATCTATCTGTCTATCTATCTTCGCTGTCCCTAGATATTGAACCATATCATGCTGTGGCCAGACATATGCAATAGGTCCATATATATTTGGATAAAGGCATAATTTTTGTTATTTTAGCTGCTGACGAAAACATATTCAAGTTACGGTTATATAATGGATAAAACTGCTTAATCTGCACACTCTGAACTTTAATTTGAGGATATCCTCATCAAAATTGGAGGAAAGGTTAAGAAATTACAACTCTTTAGTATGTACTGCCCCCTTTTCAAGGGACCATAAGTAATTGGACAATTGACTCAAAATCGATTTCATGGACAGATGTGGGCTATTTCTTCGTTATTTCCACATCAATTAAGCAGGTGAAAGGTCTGGAGTTGATTCTAAGTGTGCCGTTTGCATTTGGAAGCTGTTGCTGTGAACCACATCATGCGGTCAAAGGAGCTCTCCATACAAGTGAACCAGACAATTATTAGGCTTCAAAATCAAAACCAATTCATCAGAGAGATAGCAGGAACATTAGAAGTGGCCAAATCAACAGTTTGGTACGTTCTGAGAAAAAAGATCGGAGGATCTTCTCCATTGTAAACCCTTTCACAACATCCAGCCAATAGAAGACCTCAAGAGAAGACTTCACCAGAGCTAATACAGAGGGTTCACAAGGTGCAAACAAGGCCAGATTAGACCTTGCCAAAAAAGCCAGACCACTTCTGGATAAGCATTCTTTGGATGGCTGATATTAAGATCAACCTGTACCAGAATGATGGGAATAAAAAAAGTATGGAGGAGGCTTGGAACAGCTCATGATCCACATGATCCACACAACATCTGTGAAACATGGAGCAGTGTGATGCACGAGCGTGCATGGCTTCCAGTGGCACTGGGTTACTGGTGTTTAGTGATGACGACCGAGGAGAGAAGCAGCCGGATGAATTCTGAAGTGTATAGAGAT
>NW_015505695.1:224517-271255 GCF_001515645.1 Sinocyclocheilus grahami
CTAGATTAGACTGTAATACAAATAGTTGAGTTTGCCAGGTGCATACAACATTTATGACAGGTTTTCATGAAAGTGTTGGTCAGTTTGTTTGCTTGACAATCCCATTTTGCACTGCAGCAATAAAACTGAAGTGAGATAAACGAACTGAGAAATGTTTCTTTTTAGTTAAAACAGATGTTGTCAAAGTTTATTTGCATGATAATATTGTAAATGTTCAGTTTCTTGCACAGACTGATCGTTTTACTTCATAAGACCTCAATACATCGTCAGGAGCCACAGGGATGCCTATTTTGTGTTCCCTGATGTGCTTTTTATGACATTCAAAGTGACGCAGCTGCAATTTTTGAATTCGCATGGTCCACGATTTTAGCTAAAAGTCTTCTATACTTTTCTACAAAAGAAAACATCTACCACTAACTTGGATTTGGACTAACTTGGACAGCTTTTAAGAGGAAAGGGCTTATCATTTAATGAATCGACAGCCTACCTGTTAATCTTCAACATGTTTTACACTAAATAATACTTTTGGATTGAATTATTTCTATCTATCTATCTATCTATCTATCTATCTATCTATCTATCTATCTATCTATCTATCTATCTATCTATCTATCTATCTATCTATCTATCTATCTGTCTATCTATCTTCGCTGTCCCTAGATATTGAACCATATCATGCTGTGGCCAGACATATGCAATAGGTCCATATATATTTGGATAAAGGCATAATTTTTGTTATTTTAGCTGCTGACGAAAACATATTCAAGTTACGGTTATATAATGGATAAAACTGCTTAATCTGCACACTCTGAACTTTAATTTGAGGATATCCTCATCAAAATTGGAGGAAAGGTTAAGAAATTACAACTCTTTAGTATGTACTGCCCCCTTTTCAAGGGACCATAAGTAATTGGACAATTGACTCAAAATCGATTTCATGGACAGATGTGGGCTATTTCTTCGTTATTTCCACATCAATTAAGCAGGTGAAAGGTCTGGAGTTGATTCTAAGTGTGCCGTTTGCATTTGGAAGCTGTTGCTGTGAACCACATCATGCGGTCAAAGGAGCTCTCCATACAAGTGAACCAGACAATTATTAGGCTTCAAAATCAAAACCAATTCATCAGAGAGATAGCAGGAACATTAGAAGTGGCCAAATCAACAGTTTGGTACGTTCTGAGAAAAAAGATCGGAGGATCTTCTCCATTGTAAACCCTTTCACAACATCCAGCCAATAGAAGACCTCAAGAGAAGACTTCACCAGAGCTAATACAGAGGGTTCACAAGGTGCAAACAAGGCCAGATTAGACCTTGCCAAAAAAGCCAGACCACTTCTGGATAAGCATTCTTTGGATGGCTGATATTAAGATCAACCTGTACCAGAATGATGGGAATAAAAAAAGTATGGAGGAGGCTTGGAACAGCTCATGATCCACATGATCCACACAACATCTGTGAAACATGGAGCAGTGTGATGCACGAGCGTGCATGGCTTCCAGTGGCACTGGGTTACTGGTGTTTAGTGATGACGACCGAGGAGAGAAGCAGCCGGATGAATTCTGAAGTGTATAGAGATCTACTCTCTGCCCAGATTCAGTCAAATGCAATAAAGTTGATTGGGCTGCGCTTCACAGTACAAATGAACGATGACCCAAAACATACAGCAAAAGCAACCCAGGAGTTTTTGAAGGTAAAAAAGTGGAATATTCTGCAATGGCCGAGTCAATCTCCTGATCTCAACCTGACTGAGCTGCATTTCACTCGCTGAAGACAAAACTAAAGGCAGAAAGACTCACAAACAAACAACAACTGAAGTCAGCTGCAGTAAAGGCCTGGCAAAACATCACAAAAGAGGAAACCCAGTCTCTGCTGATGTCCATGAGTTCCAGACTTAAGACAGTCATTGCCTGTAAAAGGATTCTCAACAAAATATAAAAAATGAACATTCAACATGCACTTCAGTTTCGTCTTGATTGTTTAATTTTAATTATATTCTTGTGGCATACAGAGCCAAAATTATGAAAATGGTCAGAGTCCAAATATATATGGACCTAACTGTATGCTGTTGATGCCATACAATACATTGTCTAGGAGATAAATTAAATTTCATGATAAGGCATTTTCAGTGTGTGTCCAGCAGGTGTCACTCTCCACCTAGAGAATGGGATGAAGCAGCTTTTATTAGGTGCTAACTTAGACATGTTTGGATAGAGGAGACAGTGTAACTGTGACAGTAAAATTTAATGGTGGCTGCTTCAGATGAGTGGCACACTTTTATGCGGGCGCAGACAAGTAGAGTAAAACACACAACTAATAAAGAGCAATAAGCCATGCCTGAAGACCAACTTCATAGACAAAAACATTCTCACAATGCATAAAGATCAGTAGTTTATTAGAGATTTATTTAGTTAAATCAGATCAACCGTGAAATTATAGTGACACTAGGGTTCAGATCTGAAAATGCTCTTTCAAACATTCTCGGATAATGCATTCAGTGCTGATGCCATTAAAGCAAAACAATATATCAAATATTAAGAAGATCTTTATGAATATTTCAGCTGTTATTTATTCATTTGTTTGATTGTTTGTAAAAGTTATATTACAGTGTTGCAAAAAAGAAGCAACATTTTGTATATATACACACACACACACACACATAGTATATACAGTGGGTACGGAAAGTATTCAGACCCCCTTAAAATTTTCACTCTTAACAATATTGCAGCCATTTGCTAAAATCATTCAAGTTAAGTTTTTTTCCTCATTAATGTACACACAGCACCCCATATTGACAGAAAAACACAGAATTGTTGACATTTTTGCAGATTTATTAAAAAAGAAAAACTGAAATATCACATGGTCCTAAGTATTCAGACCCTTTGCTGTGACACTCATATATTTAACTCAGGGGCTGTCCATTTCTTCTGATCATCCTTGAGATGGTTCTACACATTCATTTGAGTCCAGCTGTGTTTGATTATACTGATTGGACTTGATTAGGAAAGCCACACACCTGTCTATATAAGACCTTACAGCTCACAGTGCATGTCAGAGCAAATGAGAATCATGAGGTCAAAGGAACTGCCTGAAGAGCTCAGAGACAGAATTGTGGCAAGGCACAGATCTGGCCAAGGTTACAAAAAAAATTTCTGCTGCACTTAAGGTTCCCAAGAGCACAGTGGCCTCCATTCCTTAAATGGAAGACGTTTGGGATGACCAGAACCCTTCCTAGAGCTGGCCGTCCGGCCAAACTGAGCTATCGGGGGCGAAGAGCCTTGGTGAGAGAGGTAAAGAAGAACCCAAAGATCACTGTGGCTGAGCTCCAGAGATGCAGTGGGGAGATGGGAGACAGTTGTAGAAAGTCAACCATCACTGCAGCCCTCCACCAGTTGGGGCTTTATGGCAGAGTGGCCCGATGGAAGCCTCTCCTCAGTGCAAGACACATGAAAGCCCGCATGGAGTTGTGAGATGGTGAGAAATAAGATTCTCTGGTCTGATGAGACCAAGATAGAACTTTTTGGCCTTAATTCTAAGCGGTATGTGTGGAGAAAACCAGGCACTGCTCATCACCTGTCCAATACAGTCCCAACAGTGAAGCATGGTGGTGGCAGCACCCTGCTGTGGGGGTGTTTTTCAGCTGCAGGGACAGGACGACTGGTTGCATTCGAGGGAAAGATGAATGCGGCCAAGTACAGGGATATCCTGGACGAAAACCTTCTCCAGAGTGCTCAGGACCTCAGACTGGGCCGAAGGTTTATCTTCCAACAAGACAATGACCCTAAGCACACCGCTAAAATAACGAAGGAGTGGCTTCACAACAACTCTGTGACTGTTCTTGAATGGTCCAGCCAGAGCCCTGACTTAAACCCAATTGAGCATCTCTGAAGAGACCTAAAAATGGCTGTCCACCAACGTTTACCATCCAACCTGACAGAACTGGACAGGATCTGCAAGGAGGAATGGCAGAGGATCCCCAAATCCAGGTGTGAAAAACTTGTTGCATCTTTCCCAAAAAGACTCATGGCTGTATTAGATCAAAAGGGTGCTTCTACTAAATACTGAGCAAAGGGTGATATTTGTGATATTTCAGTTTTTCTTTTTTAATAAATCTGCAAAAATGTCAACAATGCTGTGTTTTTCTGTCAATATGGGGTGCTGTGTGTACATTAATGAGGAAAAAAAATGAACTTAAATGATTTTAGCAAATGGCTGCAATATAACAAAGAGTGAAACATTTAAGGGGGTCTGAATACTTTCCGTACCCACTGTATATATATACATAATTAATTAATTACTAAACTATGAGTCAGTGCATTTTAAGTTCTGATGTGTTGAGCAGTAATTATGGTGTGTCTACGAGATGTGATTTAAATGTCTAAAATTAAAAGGTGAAAAGCTGTGTCTCACTTACTTCTCTAATGGCCACATCAGCTGTTATTTGCTGGATAATGGGCCAGCAATCAAAGTTAATCAAGCACGCTGCCTCGTCTGTCATATAATTGCACAGCATATTATCCATTTTTAAGGCATCGTCTGATGTTGTTGACAGATGCAGTGAACAGTTCACTCCCTCTGCAGTCAGTCTTACTGGACTTTCTCATGAAAAGTTCACCTAAAAATTATATTCTGTCATTATTTACTCACCTCCATGTCATGCCAGACCCATATGCTAATTTTATTTTCCATATGGTTGCATGTTATATTTGGTTTTGACATGCAGTGTCTTCACTGTACTTTCTGCATGTGTCTTTGGCACTCGACAGACATGAACTGTCATCGTATGGGGGAATAAAATTATGTGATGATTCTTTAAAATAATGCTGGCCCATCAAATGAGACAAGGGAGACTGAGCCTTCTCAAAAATATATTAAAAAAAAAAAAAGAAGAAAGGCCAGACCAGTTTTAATCATATATATATATATATATATATATATATATATATATATATATATATATACATATATAATAATAAAATAAATAAACTTTACCTATTTTACCAATATATATTATCTATATATAGTAAAAAAATATATAATAAAAAAAGGAAAATGAAAGCATTGCATTTTAAATTTGATTTTTTTTTGGCATTTAATTTGATGAAATAATGAAATTTAGTTTCATTATTTTAATGTATTTTAAAAATAATTTTAAGTCAGCCTGCAGCCCCCTGGGATTTTCATAGTTAACCAAGATGAAGTCTGAATAAATTAGATTAATTCAAAATGACATGTCAGAACAATAATTCACAATCATAATTATTTGCAAACATTTGTACAATTTTAATTATAGTTTTGTGCCTGACCGATAATATATTTAATACTTTGAATATATAAAATATATTTTATTGGTCTGATAAATATTAGCACCCTCCACTGAAATGTAAAATCAGAACTGCTTCAAAACATCTCATTTTCTGTTCCAAACAGCATGAGTTTGAAAAACGATGAGGGTAAAAATACTGCAATAATTTGGAGTGTTTAGATGAACTCTTCCTTTAAAATCCCAGACAGTTCCTTCAGATTTGCTGAGGTCGATGTATTTAACAGAACAGCGGTCGTACGCCTGTCACTTCAGCAGGAATCCGAACATGGTTACGGTGTGTTTTCTGCCAACACGTGCGGTTTGGGGTTTGAGTGTGGCTGCTAGTATTTGTGTCTTGGCCCTGACAGTGACCATGAATCAGGCACACCTTAAACTTTACAGAAGAGTGCTATATCCTCCCTTGACAGCGGCTCTTTTTTTGCCAAGCCATAAAAGTGCCAGTCATGGCGTGCCTGGCCGGAGGGGAGTCTTTGAAGACTGTCACGGGACACCCGGCGGCCCTCCCCGCCTGCGAGGTGTCGGACTTCACCGCGGCCCCTTGAGCACCGTCTCCTCTCCGGTACCAGATACAAACATCACAGCCATGAGCCGGGCCACTCTGGCAGGACTGGGAATGCCAAACGTGGTTCATGCTGATAGAGCGGACCGTAAATCAGTCTCAGGAAGACGAAAGGGGGGAAACTGGCCTTTTCTTGTTGGTCGTCTGGCCCGTTTCCCCCCGCTAACCTCATGACCCCAGAGTGCTTTGCCACCGCTCACGTCTGCCTCTGGCTGGCCGAGCTGGAATCCAGCCGGTCACCTGGCCAAGACTGAAATTAATTAGCGCCTTCCCACCTTAACCCGGGCCCCCTCCTTCCTCGGCCCAGACTTGGCGCTCAACACCGGCCATAAACGAGGGGCCGCCTTCATCCGAACCAATTCATCAAGCTCCACTTCTGCCGTTGGGAGGTGCGGGAGTCAGAAGAAGATGAACAGGGCCCTTCTCAGCTGTCCCGGGACGTCTGCGGGGGCCAGGATCATCTGTCAGGGGCGGTCGTGGGGTTCTCCTCTCTCTGCTGCTGATCACACAGCGAGATTCACACTTGATGTGCATCAGATGTGCTCTATGTGGACACTTGAGAGAGCTCGACCAACGCAGAACATACTGGTTTTAAGTCATGTCCAAGTGATCGTGTTTAGAAGATGAGCGCACATGAACATGACATATTTACAAGTGGGAAATATGGATTTTCTTTATTCCAGAGTTTGAGTTTGGAATGTGTCAATCAAAAAAGCTTGGTGGGGACAGATGTAGTCGCATGATTTGTTCTTGCCAAATCAGTTAAATACAGCCAGACCAATAAAAAAAATACACTAAAAACTGGCAGCTGAGGTTGGCGAAGCTTTACCATTAAAAATTATGGTAGCAACATAAAACATGCTGGTAAAGAGAAAACGACATGATGAATCAAATTTCATCACAACTTTTCCACAGCTAAATAATAATGAAATACTAAATACTTCTACAGATGAATATTACTATATAGGAACACAACACATGACAGTTATCATAGTTAGTTATCATATATACTCTTAAAAATTAAAGGTGCTTAAAAGGTTCTTCACAGTTATGCCATAGAAGAACCATGTTTGGTTCCACAAAGAACCATTCAGTCAAAGGTTCTTTAAAGAACCATCTCTTTCTTACCTTTTTATAATCTGAAGAACCTTCTTTCACCACAAAGAACCTTTTTTGAAACAGAAAGGTTCTTCAGATGTTAAAGGTTTTTATGGAACCATTTAGACAAAAAGCTTATTCTATGGCATTGTGAAGCACCTTTATTTTTAAGAGTGTAGTGGTTTGGTATATTAAGGTAACTTACCATTGCTACTAACTAATTACTGAACAGTGTGTCGGCATTAAGGGCATGGCCCTCAAATGGTACAGGAGTTTTTCTGTTCACCTTGGTTAATTATCTTCATCTGCTGCCCCTCTTCTTTGTGGCATCCCCCAAGGGTCCATATTGGGCCCCATGTTGTTTTCTTTGTATATGTTGCCCTTGGGGTATATTGTCAGAAAACACAATATTTCCTTCTATTGTTATGCGAATGATGTACAAATTTATTTTGTCTGTCAAGGCAAATGACAAAGTATTTCTTTTCTTTTTATTTTCATTACTTAATTGCCTGATATATTTAAAATATGGTTGGATTTCTTTGTTCTTTGTTTCTTTGAACTTTCTTTGTCTTAATGAAAATGAGACTGAAATTGTTGTGGTTGGTCGTCCTGGGGATTTAAGTGCTTGTGTAGATGCTCTTGGTCATTTAGGTTTGTATGTTTGTCCATTTACCAAGAGTCTTGGTGTGATTTTTTACAGTGCTTTTAAATTTGAAAAACAGATTAGCTCTGTTGCAAAAGCCAATTTCTTCCAGCTGAGACTGTTGGCTAAAGTCAAGCCCTACCTGCTGCGTAAGGAGTTTGAAAGAGTAATTCATGCTTTTATAAAGTCTAGACTAGACTACTGTAACTCTTTATATGTTGGATTGGATCAGTCGTCTCTTCAACGCTATTAGTGCAGAATGCAGCAGCTCGGCTACTAACTGGGACTAAAAAGTGTGAGCACATTTACTCCAGTCACTCCACTGGCTTCTCACCCGCTTGAGGATTGATTTTAAGATTTTATTGTTTGTTTTTAAGATTTTAAATGGGTTGGTGCCTTCTTATTTATCAGAGCTTTTACGTTTTACATGCATCCAATCAGATGCTCCTCGAGGTTCCGAGATACAGGTTAAAAAATAAAGGTAACTGAGCTTTTTCAGTTTGAGTTTACCTGTTCACATAAGAACTGCTTGCACTGTTGGAGTTTTTAAGTCGTTTCTTAAGACACACCTGTATTCCTTAGCTTTCATTTCGAGTTGAGTTTGGACATTGTGACTTTTTCTACCGTGTTTGTTTTGTTTGTGTGTGTATCCTGATATTGTTAAGCACTTTGTTTTTAAATGTGCTACATAAATAAATGGAACTGTAATGAACTAATTAACAGATTAGCATATGTTTGTATAGATATACACACACGTTGATCTTAGTATAGTGCTGGTATGTCCTCATAGCATTACTGTTTGGTGCAATCGTATCCATCCATTATTTTCATTAACTGGATCCATGAAGTTTTCTTCATAGGTGACTGAGTTGAGCAATGAAATGGGCTGTAGGGTGGGGTTTACACTTAACTCACTATATGCTAATTTAGCGGGTTTCCATGCACAGAGAAAAATATAGCTTCTGCATAATGCAGGGGCGTACATTTCATCTAATAGTAGGGGGGACAATAAACATAAAATTTCTCAAGAGCAATTTTTAAGGGGACACAAATAATAGAGCTAAAATTGCACTTGTAAGGATATGTATACACAGTGCTACTAACAAGGAGTGTATACGCCTTACTACTATTAGTGCAGCAGGGAGACCGTGCCAAATTAGACAACTTAAAGCTGTTGTGGTCACGCCGAGATAGCGCTGGTGTCCGTTGTAGACATCACATTGTTGCCAAGTGGGCTACTATGTCACTGTTGCCGTGGGTTGTTTTTCATGTCCATGGGTTGAAGCGACCCCAATAACGTGTATTTTAGCCCCCGGAATGTGATTTTTACCAAGGGACCCCCTCGAAACGCGGTTAGTTTGGGCTAGTTTTGAGTAGCAATTGGGCGGATTTTGTTGTGAAAACCTTGCAACCCTTTCAGTCAAGCAGGTAACGTTATTATTGCTAACATAGCGGACTCGTCGGAAAATACATTGGCATCATCTGTATTAAAGAGAAAATAATCACTTCATCCGATGTTTAAATTGCCTTGTTTTTTCCCAACGAAAATTACTTAATTGCACATAATTATGACATCTAAATCTGAGGTATGCTGCATTTGCTAAGTCTCCTTAGGTAAGTGAATAGTAGAGGAGTAGACAAACATTATGTTGTTGTCTAGATACCTTGTTTGAGCAGATTCTAAGGCAGCATCACATTATTCCCAAGGAAGGTAATAATAATAATAATAACAAAAAAACATGCCATTAGTCACTATATCACTATATATGAAACTGGCATGCACAGTGCAGTTAGAACTGAGAAAATATCTATAATCATTTGTTGAAGATAATACCGTGTTTGATATTTCGTTATGTAATGCCACAGAGGTTTTTAAATGTGTCGTAATCATCTTTTTAGGGCAGTGCATATGAGCCGTCTTATTAAAGTTCCTGCTAGCCACTTAATGCCTTCTGGGTAATGACAGTTGCATACTGCACACAGTACTAGTTTTCAAAAGATTTAAAACAAGCATGAAATGTACTACAAACACTGTCAAATGAAGATCAACAATTAGAAGAATCACACCCCCACTAAACACCCAGCACTGAAAGAGAAATATATCCAACAGTTGGCTCTGCATGAAAAAGAGGTTTCAGATGGGCACAGCGTTTATGAGGGTGTACCTGCTGCTCCGTCATCTGCCAGATGAAAGTCTCCAGCAGTCAGGCATTCAAGGATCCATGACAAAGTCACATAAAGTTCTTCATTAGAGTTTGTTTGTGGCCCACTTCAGGCAATAATTTATGCAAAACCCACACTATTTCGAACAAGCCTGTTGCGTTTTAAAAAGCGGGGAACATTTTCAGTTTCAGAGAAGCAGTACATCAAATCTTTTGATATTTCTATAATCAAATCCATTTGACATTTAGCTTTCAAATATAAAGAATTGTATGTAGTCGATAACCATGAATTGTATGTAGTCAATAATAAAGTGTTATTGCATTTACTGCTTAAAAAATCTTGTCTTTGGTTTTGCTACACAAATTCTCGTTATTTTAAGGTCACTTTAAAAAGCGTCTTCTAAATTAGTAAAAAAAAAACTGGCAATTTATTAACTTTCTATACTTTTACTACAGAGTATTTATTTAGATCTTTGGCATTAAATTTATTACATTTTTTGAGCTTTGGCATTACAAATAAATGACTAAATAAAAAATTATTTACACACACACACACAGTATGTATAATCTGCATTAGTTTGCAACATTACTTGGTCACACATTCCTCTTAAATTGTAAAAAAAAAAATCTTTCCATTTCCATTCATTTGTCTTATAACAATATTGTTTTCAGTTATATTTCCAGAGTTTTAGAAACAACAGAGATTGAGTTCAAAGTGATTGAAGTTTGATTAAAAAGGCAGTAATAGAAGTCTTAGTGGGTTCAAACTTCAAATCTTAATTCGTAAATCTAAATGTCAACTTTTGCTGCCTACAAACTTACTGAACTCATCCAAAACATATTAAAATGGAGATTTATTTAACATTTACTCTAAGTAAATATTATATCTATTCCATGAGTAGATACGCCACGCAGTGCTGAGCAGGAAACTTTAAAGATCAGTCTGGAGATTATCCCTGGAGATTGAGATTGTATCTGCGTCAGGATTCCCAAACTTACTGGAGACAGAGGGAGGGGCAAAACTGAATTTGCCCTGCAGTTATTAGGTGTCATTCATATAGTTAGTGCCTCTGAAAGGTTGAGGTTGACATTAGACGGGCCGAGGTGCAGACAGGCATGCAATGGTCTATTGATTTTCTCCAATGCACTGTCGGAGGCTTAAACTTTAGGTCTGACAAAGGATGTCAAAATAGCAGACTGGTGTAGCTTGAGTACTTTCAGCATTTGACACACGAAAAACTGATTGAAAAATGTGGTAATTTAAAGAGAAGATACAGCATTCTGATCATGATATTGCATTTAAAGGCAAATTATGTTTTGTGTACATTAATATAATGGTGTAGACAGAGTGCACCCATACTGCTTATACCTTAACCATGTGATGCACGGTGTCTAATGAAGTGGCTGGCAACAACAAAAAAGCACCAGATGTCATGCTCAAAAGGGTTAGTTCACCCAAAAATGAAAATTCTGTCATTAATTGCTCACCCTCATGTCGTTCCAAACCCTGCAAGACCTTTATTCATCTTCGGAACACAAATTAAGATATTTTTGATGAAATCTGAGAGCTTTCTGACCCTTTATAGACAGCAATGCAACTGGAACATTCAAGGCCCAGAAAGGTAGTAAGGACATCATTAAACAGTCCATGTGACATCATTTCAACCGTAATTTTATGAAGCTGCAAGAAAACTTTTTGTGGGCAAAGAAAACAAAAATAATGACTTTACTCAACAATTTTGTCTCTTCCATGCCAGTCTTTGTCTGAGAGTACACTTCAGTGTATACTTTCATAAACTAATGAGTGGGCTAGAGGTACAGTAGGTAACTTGTAAACTAACTGTATACCTGTAAGTAATGCATTACACTATTGCATTATCCCCCCAAAAAAGTAATGAATTGCATTACTAAGTTGCTCTTTATGAAAAGCAATGCATTACTTTTTATCACCTGGGCTGGGCTTGCTATGTGTTTTTTTAATAACAACAAAAAAAAGGATGTCATTTGTGGTGACTGTAAAAGCCCTTTCACAAGAAAAGTGAAATTAATAAACCTCAGGCTGAAGGAAGTGCACGGGACAAGAGAGCTGTCAGTGAATAAATGCGAAAACAAAGTACAGTAGCTCACGTTATGCATTTGAAAAAGTAACTCAGATATTTTGTTGTAGATTTAAAAGTAAATATTTACTTGAGAAAATTAATCTGACTCCGTGATACGTGTAATGTGCTACCCCCAACACTGCCTCCAAGTATACCTTGCAAAGAAGAAAAATTTAGATTTAATCTAGATTTGTATGTTACGGGGCGAACGACACGTGAGGATCCATCTGCAAAGCTTTTATTTAAAGGTGTGGTCATAAAAACATGCAAGGTTCTGACAATGGCAAACAGGTATATTGAGGGCAAGACAAAAGAATGTTTGTTTTTAATACCTTTCATCAAAAATGTAGTTTGATCAAACTTTGCCATTGGAACATCTTTGCTTGGTTTCTCACAGAGGTTTCCCAGAGGTTCTCAAGAGTGGTCTTCGCCTTCAGCTTCCAACATCCATTTTTCACAATCCAGTCAATTCCAGATAAATAAAATAAAGTCCCGCACTATTCTTTTCTCCCATTAGATATCCAGATTCACAAACTGTTTAAGAATTCAGTTTCATGTTAACAGATTATAATGCCATGTACTATATAACATCAGTTGTGTGTTTTGAGTTAACATGAATAAATAAGAATTAACGTATTACAAGATGTGTAACGCTGTAGGAATAACTTGTAAATACATGCCTCGTTGGAATTCAGTTGCAAACTGACTCGGATTTTACATTGAAACTGAAACAGGCAGGTCTGTGATGATGAAAATGCTTCTTTGTCGAGAGCGAAAACATTGTTAAAATTGCTAAGGTTTGTGCACAGCCTCTGTGCAACCTCTCTCTAAAAATATAAATCATTTCTATCCACTTCGCAGACATCTTGATTCAACTCGTTTACAACAAATCAGTGCTAGTTCATCTGCCAATCAAGATGCCAACGGTGAGCCCCACGAGCACCAGCTGTGTCAAAGACGTGCTTCTGTGCGAACCGAGCGGCGTGCTTAAAAAAGCCAAAAAAGCTCCATAATATCCCAGGCTGGCAGCTGTCCATCAGATAACTCAGATCTAGCCCCCATAACTAACTCAGCCTCTCCCCCTGAACGCTACAGGCCTTGCATGGCCGATCAGTCATCGTAATGCCTGGCTAGACGGCCGTTGGAGACCGCGAGCCTGTGAGCCATTGATTTTCCTCTAAGTTTCTCCTCTCCCTCACCAGCTAATAAGGGGTTTTGAGTCTGGACTTTAGAAGACTTTAAGTGAAGGGTAAGTCAACAGTGTGCCTCCGGGTGTACAGACAGAGAGATTGATGCTTGAAGGAGAGTTAAGGTTCTCCCTGACATACTGTAGTAACTCACATATCACTTGAAGGAAATATGAAAGAAAATACAATAAGGAAATGTTCTTTTCTCTTAACGGAATAGTTCACCCAAAATGAAACGTCTGTTATCATTTACTTGAAATTGTCATTTGCTGTTCCAAACCTGCATGATCTCATTTCTTCTTTGGAACACAAAGATAAAAGGTAAAATGTCTTCCCCCAAATGTGGCACCATTGCAATGCTGAGGCATGTTGGAATCAGTGCTGCTTGGTTCTGTGTTGGTTATGTTCACAGAGCAGTATATGGCCACCAGTCCTGTATTTGAGTCCAAAATATGGTTAAATTCACACATTTTATGGGAGTAACGACCGCATTCTATAATCAAGCTCACATCCATACATTTTCAGGGCTCGTAACCGTATTTTCAGCGAAGCCCTGCTGTATGAACTGAACCAGACTGGGCAACTAGCTGTCTGTTAGTGAGAGTATGGAAGCCCGTTTCCGCCACTGAATAAAAAAAAAAAAGGTTATTGCGACTTTTTATCTCACAACTCTGAATTATTTTTTTTACATATTTATATATCGGAAACGACATAAACTCGCAATTGTGAGTTATACAGTCAGAATTGCGAGTTAAAGTCCAATTTTGAGGGGGGGGGATGTTCTCAGAATTGCGAGTTTATATTTTACAATTCTGACTTTAAAACGCGCAGAGAAAAAAAAAGTCTGAATTGTTTATATCTCGCAGTTCTGACTTTATTTCTCAGAATTGCGACTTTATGTCTCGGAATTGCGCGTTTATATATCATGCAATTATGACTTTATTTCTCAGAATTGCGAGTTTATATCTCACAATTATGACTTTTTAACTTGCAATTGCGAGTTTGTATCACGCAGTTCTTAGAAAAAAAGTCAGAATTGTGAGATAAAAAGTCGCAATTACCTTTTTATTTGTTATGCAGTGGCGGAAACGGGCTTCCATAGGAGAGTCTGCTCACATCCAAATTGTGAGATATAAAACTTGCATTTCTTGTCAATTATTGGATAACCATTAACAATTGGATAATTTCCAAGATGCAAAATGAACTCAGAATTGCGAGATATAAATTCGTATTAGCGAGAAAGTCGGAGCTACATTATAATCTCGCAATTCTAAAAAAAAAAAATTGAATTGTTAGATATAAAAGTGCAATTCTGAGGAAAAAAACGTCTCAATTGAGAAATATGAACTTACAATTCTGGGGGAAAATAAAAGGTTGTAGTGTAAAATTAAAACTTTCAATTTTGGAAAAAAAAAGGGCAGAACTGAGAGATATAAACTACTATATCTTCTAAAGTCACAAATGTGTTCTCTTTCAATTTTTAAACTGCTCACTTAAATTGGTGAGAAATAAAGTTAGAACTATTATAAACTCAGTTTCAAAAAAAAATATGAAAGAAAATACAATAAGGAAATGTTCTTTTCTCTTAACGGAATAGTTCACCCAAAATGAAACGTCTGTTATCATTTACTTGAAATTGTCATTTGCTGTTCCAAACCTGCATGATCTCATTTCTTCTTTGGAACACAAAGATAAAAGGTAAAATGTCTTCCCCCAAATGTGGCACCATTGCAATGCTGAGGCATGTTGGAATCAGTGCTGCTTGGTTCTGTGTTGGTTATGTTCACAGAGCAGTATATGGCCACCAGTCCTGTATTTGAGTCCAAAATATGGTTAAATTCACACATTTTATGGGAGTAACGACCGCATTCTATAATCAAGCTCACATCCATACATTTTCAGGGCTCGTAACCGTATTTTCAGCGAAGCCCTGCTGTATGAACTGAACCAGACTGGGCAACTAGCTGTCTGTTAGTGAGAGTATGGAAGCCCGTTTCCGCCACTGAATAAAAAAAAAAAAGGTTATTGCGACTTTTTATCTCACAACTCTGAATTATTTTTTTTACATATTTATATATCGGAAACGACATAAACTCGCAATTGTGAGTTATACAGTCAGAATTGCGAGTTAAAGTCCAATTTTGAGGGGGGGGGATGTTCTCAGAATTGCGAGTTTATATTTTACAATTCTGACTTTAAAACGCGCAGAGAAAAAAAAAGTCTGAATTGTTTATATCTCGCAGTTCTGACTTTATTTCTCAGAATTGCGACTTTATGTCTCGGAATTGCGCGTTTATATATCATGCAATTATGACTTTATTTCTCAGAATTGCGAGTTTATATCTCACAATTATGACTTTTTAACTTGCAATTGCGAGTTTGTATCACGCAGTTCTTAGAAAAAAAGTCAGAATTGTGAGATAAAAAGTCGCAATTACCTTTTTATTTGTTATGCAGTGGCGGAAACGGGCTTCCATAGGAGAGTCTGCTCACATCCAAATTGTGAGATATAAAACTTGCATTTCTTGTCAATTATTGGATAACCATTAACAATTGGATAATTTCCAAGATGCAAAATGAACTCAGAATTGCGAGATATAAATTCGTATTAGCGAGAAAGTCGGAGCTACATTATAATCTCGCAATTCTAAAAAAAAAAAATTGAATTGTTAGATAATTGTAAGTGCAATTCTGAGGAAAAAAACGTCTCAATTGAGAAATATGAACTTACAATTCTGGGGGAAAATAAAAGGTTGTAGTGTAAAATTAAAACTTTCAATTTTGGAAAAAAAAAGGGCAGAACTGAGAGATATAAACTACTATATCTTCTAAAGTCACAAATGTGTTCTCTTTCAATTTTTAAACTGCTCACTTAAATTGGTGAGAAATAAAGTTAGAACTATTATAAACTCAGTTTCAAAAAAAAAGTCTGAATTGTGTGATATATATTTGCAATTCTGAGAAAAACAAAGCAGAATTGTAAAATGTTAACTCAAAATCACAACTATTTTTATTATTTATATTTTCTTTCTTTCTTTCTTTCTTTCTTTCTTTTTCTCTCTCCCTCCCTTCCTCCTCCTCCACTTTCTTTCCTTCTTTCTTTATTTCGTCCTTCCTTCCTTTTTCTTTCTTTCTTTCTTTCTTTCTTTCTTTCTTTCTTTCTTTCTTTCTTTCTTTTTCTCTCTCCCTCCCTCCCTCCTCCTTTCTTTCTTTCTTTCTTTCTTTCTTTCTTTCTTTCTTTCTTTCTTTCTTTCTTTCTTTCTTTCTTTCTTTCTTTCTTTCTTTCTTTCTTTCTTTCTTTCTTTCTTTCTTTCTTTCTTTCTTTCTTTCTTTCTTTCTTTCTTTCTTTCTTTCTTTCTTTCTTTCTTTCTTTCTTTCTTTCTTTCTTTCTTTCTTTCTTTCTTTCTTTCTTTCTTTCTTTCTTTCTTTCTTTCTTTCTTTCTTTCTTTCTTTCTTTCTTTCTTTCTTTCTTTCGTCTGAATTGTGTGATATATATTTGCAATTCTGAGAAAAACAAAGCAGAATTGTAAAATGTTAACTCAAAATCACAACTATTTTTATTATTTATATTTTCTTTCTTTCTTTCTTTCTTTCTTTTTCTCTCTCCCTCCCTTCCTCCTCCTCCTTCCTTCCTTCTTTCTTTATTTCGTCCTTCCTTCCTTCCTTCTTTCTTTCTTTCGCCCTTCCTTCCTTTTTCTTTCTTTCTTTCTTTCTTCCTTTCTTTCTTTTTCTCTCTCCCTCCCTCCCTGCTCCTTTCTTTCTTTCTTTCTTTCTTTCTTTCTTCCTTTCTTTCTTTTTCTCTCTCCCTCCCTTCCTCCTCCTCCTTCCTTCCTTCTTTCTTTATTTCGTCCTTCCTTCCTTCCTTCTTTCTTTCTTTCGTCCTTCCTTCCTTTTTCTTTCTTTCTTTCTTTCTTCCTTTCTTTCTTTTTCTCTCTCCCTCCCTCCCTCCTCCTCCCTTCCTTCCTCTTTCTTTCTTTCTTTCTTTCTTTCTTTCTTTCTTCCTTCATTTCTTTTTCTCTCTCCCTCCTTCCTTCCTTCTCTTTCTTTCTTTCTTTCTTTTTCTCTCTCCCTCCCTCCCTCCCTCCCTCCTCCTCATTCCTTCCTTCTTTCTTTCTTTCTTTCTTTCTTTCTTCCTTTCTTTTTCTCTCTCCCTCCCTTCCTCCTCCTCCTTCCTTCCTTCTTTCTTTATTTCGTCCTTCCTTCCTTCCTTCTTTCTTTCTTTCGTCCTTCCTTCCTTTTTCTTTCTTTCTTTCTTTCTTCCTTTCTTTCTTTTTCTCTCTCCCTCCCTCCCTCCCTCCCTCCTCCTCATTCCTTCCTTCCTTCTTTCTTTCTTTCGTCCTTTCTTTCTTTCTTTCTTTCTTTCTTTCTTTCTTTCTTTCTTTCTTTCTTTCTTTCTTTCTTTCTTTCTTTCTTTCGTTCTTTCTTTCTTGGTGGAGACAGGGTTTGTAGAATCGAGCTGCATGCAGTCACTGTTTCCACTGGAGCTGCTTCCGTCAGTTTTGTGGTCGGATATCTACAGTAATATAAAAGTTTTGACCAATTAACTCACATCTCAGTTGGACACTTATAATTGATAATGTGATGAGACATTACAGTTTAATGAGGGTTGACCATCTCTGATATTACTTCAGAGTAAACTGAGTTTATTTAGTAAACTGTCACTATGGGGAAGTTGTGGTTAGAGAGTCGGCCTTGTAACCCGAAGGTTGCGGGTTCGAGTCTCGTACAAACAGGGATTGTAGGTACAGCGCTCTCTTCCACCTTCAATACCACGACTGACCCTTGAGCAAGGCACCGAACCCTCAACTGCTCCCCGGGTGCCGCAGCATAAATGGCTGCCCACTGCTCCGGGTGTGTGTTCACTGCTGTGTGTGTGTGTTCACTGCTGTGTGTGTGTGCACTTTGGATGGGTTAAATGCAGAGCACTAATTCCGAGTATGGGTCACCATACTTCACATGCCACATGTCATGTCACGTCACTATGGTTGCATAGGCAGACAATACTTCTTGTGAACAGGACCTTTCGATACTCACACCTGTAAGTAAATGTGGTCGTCAATCCCAAACACTGACATCTGAATGTAGCTTATAATTCATTTCAGAGCCGACAGGAGATATTCGTCTCCTTACAGCAACCTCTTGTATGGCTTCAGAAGACTTGGAATATAGCACTTGTTTTATTAGAAGAAAGGTCATGGGTTTGAAACGGTGAGTAAATGATTCAAATTTCCTTTTTGTGCTAAACTACTACTTTAACAGAATGGTATTTGCAAGTGTGCATAAACACAAATGACAGCCTACAAAAAAGATATGAAGAAAAAAATAAAGTACCATGAGCCATTTATATAAATGACTGCAGAGTGTTTTATGGTTTTATGGATGTTTTGCAGAGACACAGGATGCTTTAATTGAACGTTCCAAATGCCATAATCTGTAATCTTCTTCAACCTCATCTTCCAGTGTTAGCTCACAGTCAAAGGAAAACATTTATCAAGATTCTTTATCCAATAGTCAGAAGGGTGGCTTATACTAGATCAGTGCTTCTCAACTGGTGGGTCGTCTTTTCAAAACACTTATGACAGTTTGTTAATATTTTATTTTGGTTGCAAATTTGTATAGCCTTGTGCCGGGTTCAGACTACACAGTATTTTTATCGGTCACGATAGTCACTGTGTCAGATTACACGATTTTGACTCATAAAATCTTGTCGTGTCGTGGACAAGAAACACGTCAGACTACACGTTGCTTCCCGACCGTTCATGATGTTCATGATGTCATCAAGAAGGCGGAACTAGCGACTGACTTCCGAAAACAAGAGTGTAAACATTGTTGAAGCGCTTCCGCTATAGTTCGCCAGCATTTACCTTTCTTTGTTCTGCCGTGGTAGTCCCTCGATGACACATCATACAGGCCGGAGTACTGTTGTCACAGCTCCACGAACCTTTCCTCCATCTCATAATTATTTAGTTTCGCCATGTTTGAAACCTTTGTATGAAAGAGCTTCTGTGCTGCTATTGGTCAACGTCACCAATGTGACAGAACTCGTCATGGACGACGGAAAAAAAATTAAACATGCTAGTCTTTCTGTCGTGAAGCATCGCAGACGCGGAATCGGTTGTCGTCCACTATGACACACTACACGAGTTGAAACGATGGAATCTTGCGTCCTGAATCCCATTGTCGTTTATGAATCCCCACGACACGCTACGTCAAGCAAATCGTGGCAAAATTGGACTAAAATCGTGTAGTCTGAACCAGGCATAACTCATACATTTTCATGTTTGCTTGCTTCTACTTATAGTTGGGTTTAGGAGTGGCCCTTCATGCTTACTGTTATTCAAAAGATTGAATCCATATAAAATCGGTACCTTGTAAAATAGTTATGTTTTCTCATGCAATCGAGTTGGTTCTGGTAGGCCCTGCGGTTGGCTGGTGAAAAAATGCCAAATGTTATGCTATTTTTCAACAAATTAATTTGTCCCTTGATAAAAGTTAGATAACATTGGTCAACATCCTCAAAATCCACAAACAAAACTATGCAAAATATTACCCAGACTTCGTTAAATACAGGTTTTAAGGACTATTTTGTAAAGAATTTTGGTATTGTGTTGGATCGCCAGTATTAAACCAGTTGAGAAATGCAACACGATCAACGATAGACATGAACAAAAAGACTGACAGGTTCTACTCATTGTGAAATGGTCACATTTAATGAACAACTTCTCATTTTATATACATCTATAAAAAGAACCCAGATACAGGTTACAAGAATCTAAAGCTAATACATACATTATTAAATAATAAACTTTTCTCATGTTAAAGATACATAGCATAGTTTACAAAATATGATCAAGGAGAATTGAGCAATTATGAAGGTTTGAAAAGAAAGAGAAAGAAGAAAAAGGCAAACCACAAACAAATAAACAAAAAGGTTCTAAGGTTCTAAAATTATATTTTATTCAATGATAACAAAGCCAAACGATATGTCTTGAAGAAGGTAGTATTAAACTGTGATATTTACTAGAAAAGTCTGCAAAAACTGATGGTGAAAGGCAAATAGGCAAAGAATGAAAAGATGTTTCAGAACGGTGCTTAATCTTCAGATGGTCTGACACGACACGTTGTTCTTCCTGTTACAAAAGGCGGTCCAGAACAGTCCAAACCAATTTGTTATTTACAGTTTCAACTTCTCTGTGTCCAGGGGCCAAAAAAATGATAAACGAAAAAGCGGTAAACAAAAAGAATACAACAGATATCAAATGATGGCCTTCAAAATAAATGTGTTACTCTTCAGTCTTTGAAGCTCGTGAAGATTTCGTACTGCCAGTTTCAATCCCTTACAGACACAGGTTTGGGGAAGCTAGGGATCATGGGGAAAAAAAGAAAAACAGTCCAAGTCTTTGGCATGATGAGTTAGCTGTATGTCGTGGAAATCGATGTTACACAAAATTAGCTTTTTCTGTCCTTGGAACAGTTTGAAGAATCGAAGTGGGCTGAAAAATCTTGTGACAAATGAAAATGAGGTGGATGCATTTTGTTTTGTTTTGTTTGTTTGATTTCTTCTTGTGCTGCCAGGCAGGTGAGTCTCGTGTCCCCAAATCTTTTGCTCCCCTGGGGTTCGGTTCCTGTGTCTGCGTCTGGTCTGTCATCGTCAGAGATGTTGAAATGTTTTATTGTTCTTTTGTCTTCCTTTTGTAAATGTCAGCGTGTATTAATCTTTCTAGGTCTTTTTTTCTTTTGTGAGAAAAAGAATTTGAATTAAATTATCAATGCACGATATCTATTAACATGTGCAAAATAGAAATAGAAGACTCCTCATTTTTTTCTCCACAGGAATGAAGCTTACACATCTGGAAAAATGAAGAAAAGAACATATGTGTTAGCTTTGTGCAATCATTCATATAGTACTTCAAGGGCAAAAATACATTTTGCAAAAATGTTTAATGATAATTATAGCATTCTCCAAAATATCATGTATTATTACTAAAATAAAACTATGATAACTAGTTGTATGCGTCATCTAAATAAACAATATAGAAAGTTTCTTAAAACTGTATCTATCTATCTATCTATCTATCTATCTATCTATCTATCTATCTATCTATCTATCTATCTATCTATCTATCTATCTATCTATCTATCTATCTATCTATCTATCTGTCTGTCTGTCTGTCTATCGTCTGTCTGTCTGTCTGTCTATCTATCGTCTGTCTGTCTGTCTGTCTGTCTGGCCTCCAGGCGAGTACCAGCGGCAGGCCTGACAAGACCTTTGCCAGCTGGAGGGTGATATAACTGCCGTCCGCTCACCTGTGCATGTGGGTGAGCTGAGGTCAAGCCACTTAGGTGCAGTGTGAGGCCAGACTCATACTGTAAGCTAATGCACATGCTCATTGTTTGCATGTGGTTTCATTGGACTTGCTTGTGTTCTTGCATTGCTGTGGTGGTGACAAACCTCAGTGCTCAGGGATTTAGCTCAAGAGTTAGCTTTAAATATGTTGGGCAAAGTTGTGGCTTTGAATCGCAGGCAAAACATGAATCTTGCACTTACTAAAATCTCTTGGGGTCTGTTGAATATAGTGTATGTGTAAAAATGTTCATGTCTGTATTGGTTGTTAGCGGGATCACAGGCATTACTATGGTAGCGCCATTTAAGGTGCTGGAAGCGTTTTGGTAACTTCAACCACACACCCTCTCTCCAAAACTCTGCCCTCTAAAGACATACTTAAATTGATGTCAGCAATCCCAAATAGTCTTTCTGTATTTATCTGTCTGTCTGTCTGTCATTTGTTTGTTCGTTCGTTTATTTGGTCTGTCTATCTGTCTGTATGTGTATCTATCTGTCTGTCTGTCGTCTGTCTGTTTGTTTGTCTGTCTGCCTGTCTATCTCTCATCTGTCTGTCTGTCTATCTGTCTCTCTGTCTCTCTGTCTAGCTATCATCTATCTGTCTCTCTGTCTATCTATCATCTGTCTGTCTATCTATCTGTCTGTCTGTCTGTCTTTCGTCTGTCTATCTGTCTGTCTATCGGTCTTTCTTTCGTCTGTCTGTCTATCGTCTGTCTGTCTGTCTGTCTGTCTGTCTGTCTTTCTGTCTATCGTCTGTCTGTCTGTTTGTAATCTATCTATCTACGCTCTCAGAAATAAAGGTACAACTGCTGTCACTGGGGCAGTACCTTTTCAAAAGGTACACTTTTGTAACTATTAGGTTCTAATATGTACACTTTAAGAACCAATATGTACCTTTAATGTACCAAAATGGACCCTTTAGGTTCAAATAAGTACCTTTTGAAAAGGTACCACCCCAGTGACAGCTGCTGTACCTTTATTTCTGAGAGTGTATCTATCTATCTATCTATCTATCTATCTATCTATCTATCTATCTATCTATCTATCTATCTATCTATCTATCTATCTATCTATCTATCTATCTATCTATCTTTATTTTTTCCACAGAAGTGATTCTCATTATCAAAGTAATTTTACATAACTTTATTTATTTATTTATGCAGAAATCATGATCACTATACAACAAACATGATGTATAAATAATTTACAGTTTAAATAATTCTTCATTTTTTTCATGTTAGCATAATTACAATTACATTTGTGGTGTAACTGTAATAAAATTGGAGTGGAGAAATATGTGCTTAATTGTCATTGAAATAATTGTAATAATACATCATTAGAATGGCTCTAAAGTAGGCTTCATTTTATTTACACAAAATTATTTCCTACTTCTTTGTGATTTGGTGTGAAATACGACCTGGACATGAACTTGACAGATTTTGCATGCTACATAACTTCTGAACCTTGGAATGGCTGCTAGATTTAGTCACCGTGTTAGTGTAACTTCAAATAAATGACTTAGTCAACTCCTTAAACGAATCTGAAAACATTCCCCAACTGAGTACTTTTATACAGCGGTCAGCCTACAACAATTTAAATTACCAACACAGTATTGCAAATGAGAACAAGCAGGGGCCAATGAGAGCAATATCCAAATGGCTCCCACTTCATGCCAGTGGGAAGATGTAATTGGTGAGCAGTCACCCGTGATGTTGCCTTTAATTTTGTCTTGGCCTGTTACGGGCTGACCAATTAAATCTCGCTCAGAATGGCTTGGTGCCGAGGTGTAAGGCGAAGGTATTTCAGCGTGTATGTGGCCGTCTCGGGAGGACAAACACATCCTACCCCTGAGGCGCTATCATATACTTCCTCCTGCCTTCCAGCTCCATGCATGAGCTTGCTTTAATTAGAGATAGGCTCGTTATGCCGTGTTGCTGAGTTGGAGATAACAGGCGTGCTGTAAACATATGGCCCGAGTGCTAATGAATTTCAGGCTTGTTACTCGACTATCTCCTCCTGCTTTCTGATCGATGAGGTTTATGTGGATTTAAGCACCAGTAACCGGGTCCGTCCCTCAGTTTCTCAGGCGTTCTGGGTGGATTGTGCTGGTCTAATGAGCCGATGGTCTCTGGTTGGGTGTCCTGTATTGTATCTCTACAGTTTTTCAGGATGGACGCCACACTGTAATGGTGTCTAAGAGTGTTCATTTCACATAATTACCAGAAAGCCCAATAGTCTTTGTTTTGAGAGGGAAACTCTTCCAGTAGTCTGCCGATATCTAGTCCATTGGGTGTTGTACTTAGGACTGTCAAGAGCGATACAAAATCACGTTCTGGAAGTACTGTGAGCACTTGGAAAATGCATATGTCTGAGTGGAGTTAAGACCACCACCTTCTAGACTCAAACCCAGATCCACTAAGACCTAAACCAAAACCAGACCCCCTGAGACCAAGATCAATACCAGACCCGTGAGACTACGATCAATACCAGACTCCTTAAGACTCAGAACAATACCAGACCACTTTAATACCTACATCACTAGCACACCCCAATTACCCAGCCCAGACCTCCTAAGATCCAGATCAATAGCAGAACCACTAAAGCTGAAAATATACTTCCCTTGTTCGCATTCCGCTCATGCTCACAGACTGTTTGAGTGACATAATTTTTGTCATCAGTACTGTCTGTCGAGGTCTGCGCACACATCCTAGTTTTTGTGTCCGCGTGGACTTGTGCAGAGACAACAGCACATGTGGAAGTTATTTGAGTCTTTGAAAAGAATGGTCTACAAGATGGAGCTTTAAGACCCAGACCAGACCCCCTAAAGCAATACCAGTCCATCCAGACGAAAACCAGAACCCTAAGATCCAAACCTAGACAAATACCAGACCCACTAAGATCCAGATCAATACCAGAACCACTAAGATCCAGATCTACACTAAGACTAGACTTCTCAAGGCCTGCATCCAGACTAAGGGGCATTACACTACACCGTTTTCAACTATAAAAAGGTATATTTTTTATTGTCCATTTACACGACAACAGCATTTTGGGGGCCTGAAAACGTAAACTTTTGAAAACAGCTTTCAAAGTGCAGGTTTTTGTAAAAGATACCATTATCGTCTCGATGTAAACTACAAAATCGTAAATTTATGAAAACAATGATGCCATGCGCATGCTTATTACGTATTCAGTATATAGGGATGCGTAAAATGCATATATGCACATAGTGTTTCTCAACATCGCCAACTACTGGCGTTTTTTAGTTGTTTTTACTAATCCGTGTGAACGCGAACCATTTTGACAACTTTGTTATCTGTATGTGAAACTTTTCAAAAATGCAAGGTAACACTTTTCAGTTTTTTAGTACATTGTTGTTGTGTAAACATACCTTAAAGAGATAGTTCACCCAAAAATTAAAATTGCATTGCTGTCTATGCAGGGTCAGAAAGCTCTCGGACTTCATCAAAAATATCTTAATTTGTGTTCCGAATATGAACGAAGGTCTTACGAGTTTGGAACGACATGAGGGTCATTAATGCAGTAATTAGGGAGTAATTAATGACAGAATTTTAATTTTTTTGGTGAACTACTTTAAGACTTGAGAAAAAAAGTTTGTCTATTTCAATTAACTGAACTGAGAAATTGGTAAATGTATTGCAGCATTCATTTACTAATATAAATACATTTTGTAAATGGGCTGCTTAGCCCTTCTTCTGAATTCTTCATAAGGGTACGGCAATACAGTGCCAAGTAGTGGCTGACTTAATTATCACCATTAGTACCTTGGAAATAGATAATTGTGTCTTGTCTGAGACCCAGACCCCGACTAGAAGTGCGGTCCTTCCTTTATAAAGTGCAGTCATTTCTATTGGAATCCAAACGCCTGGGAATTTTGCATGAAGGCGAAAGGTTTCCCCTTGTAGATTTCATAATGGGTTCAAGTTGGTTATGTGGATTCGCCATGTTGACCAACAGAAACCTGCTTGTATGGTTTTTGTGTGAGCTGTGCTTCATGCCTCACTACACTACTGACAATGAACCTTTTTGCCAAATTTAGCCAACAAAGACTAATTGAGTTTGGTGAACTTTCAGTGAACTACTTCAAGTTTTAAGACCCAAACCAAGACATTGAGTAATGAGACCCAGATCAAGGCATATTTTATGTGGTCTATAGCGGTCTGAAGACCAAAACCACAAAAATCAAGACTCCAACTCTGATAATGAGGGGACCAAACATGACACAGCTTTGGTTACTCACTGAGTTAAAAAATCTCTTTAATAAACTATGTGCATTAGGGCTATCAAAATAAATGTGAATTTCGAATATTCGTCGAATAAAAACAAAAAAAATCCACATTCGAATACAAAAATGTTGCATTTGAATTTTAGGTCTACGTCAGCCGTCAGGCAGCCTTATCAGTGGCGCACGAATGCGACGACAATGTAAGAGTCATTGCATTTTAATGCTTTTGTTAGCCTCACACAGAACGCAAATTTATCACATTTTCTAGCGGGGCATCTATCAGCATTGCACTCGTGTCTCGCACAAGAGAGTGGCATGTTTAGAAAGCCATGTAAAATTAATGTTAGTTCAACTTTTAAAAAACATGTCTCACACGCGGTTTTCCCCCATCCCACTCATGTTTTTAAATGAAGAAAGTAGCCTGCTCTTTGTGATTGGTTTTCGGTCCTTTGAATTAAACTATGCATACATGCATGGTGTTGTTTTTTTTCTAATTGTTTAAGCAACTTTATTAATTATATATGGTTTGTAAACATTATTTGAAACACTATGCACTTTTTTTTCCAAAGATAGTCGTGTTATTTTATTACGCTTTGAAGAAACGTGCATAATATTTTGCTCGATGCGCCATCTTGTGGCCTCAGGAGAGAAGCCAAAAGCTTTTTTTCCAGCTAACTGAAATTATGCCTTTTAAATTAGAATATAATTCGAATTTTGATCATATTTAAGTGGAAAATTCGAATTTAGTTTTTTTCCTAATGTGCATAAGTTCTGACTATTAGTTAGTTATTGGTGTCTCAAGTGTATTGTGAGCTTGTATTGTACATAATTAGGAAAAGTGAAGTCCAGCTGCATGAATAATATGGTAATCCGCTTATGATGTATAAATGCTATGTCAGAGATTATGCTCGTACATTGCTCATTATTCATACCTCATGCATTGTTCACATTGTTTCATTGAAAGCTCATGATTCTTTCTCACATAAGATCAGTGAATTAGATGCATGGAAATAGCATTGCAGTGAGGTCACGTACCACATGATGGACAGCAGGACGCAGGCCAGGAGCAGGTGGGTTGACCAGAGAAGGGTGGAGCAGGCCGCTGTGGGTTCACCCACTCGTGGTGCGGCTGAAGGCGGTCCAGGGGTGGTTTCTGCCAGGGGAGAAGGAAATTGTCATTATTTCTAAGGAATGGGTTTGTAAATGCATGGTTTTGTGTACAAAATATGGATGAATGACACAAAATGACATTTTACTAATTTGTTAATGCCTTCAAAAATACATTAAAAAGCAATACATTCAATGACTTGAACACAATGAACATGTTTTCAAATGTGTTTTTAATCTTTTTAAAAAACATTTTAGCTATATATAAAAAAACTTTTAAAGTCATGCGGTGCGACCAACACCAATAACTCCCAACAGACCATCATGACTATGTGTCAAGGTGAATAAGTCACTTACAATATTGAATAATTTGACCTTTTTATGACTAGGCAAAGTAATTTCAGGTTATTAAATGTCACGTGGTGCAACCATAAAAAAAAAAACATTTTAGTGATAATTAAGATACAGTATATACATTCATTTATTTTCAGAGTGTAAGAACAATATCATATTGCTTTTTACTTTGATTATGCCACTTTTGTTTGATGGTGTATAGATATTAAATGATAAAAAAGCCATTAAAAATGAATGGATATATGTTGGAAAACATTAATAAGATATATTTACTCACCCCTACCAGTACATAAAAACAAAATGAACCATGATTGGTCACTTTACATCTCAGTTAGGCAGTCTCTTCCTGTGTAAGTGAGTGGGTCTTGGCCCAATGATTGGACCCGATTTTAAACCACGTGTCAAAAGTCTGGTTACATGAGGCATTCATTGTAATAAAATAAACTTTATAATACAATACCATTAGAACAATATTTTGAGTTAACTAAACAACTGCTCCACTGCCATCTGAACATTTTCATGCTGTGCGATTTTAAATGCAATTGACTTCACAACTGCAAGTAGATATTAGTTATTGTTTTTATATCGCTTGTTTATTGTATTATTTCGTGCCGTGTGACAATGTGTGAAACGACTCCCTGAAAAACACTGCAGATAAAGTAGAAAGAGCTGTCTCGCGCAATGACTCTCATCTCAAATTAAGCAAATAAAATGCTGAAATAACAAGCAAAGGAGAAATTATTACAAGGACGTTCTCCTGTTTTACCCAGGAGGAAAGAAAGAAAAGCTTTTAGAGAGAGCGTTTTGACACACAGCTCACAAAACTAGCGTGCAATTCTGCTGACTTTTTGATTCTTTTCCTCCGTTCCAAGTATAGTGTGGATTAAATACGCTGAGTGCATGGAGGGGTAGAAACTCAATACTGTCTGCTGGATCAAACTGAGCAGGGCAGCCGTCACTAGATATTACTTTTAATAACAGTCATCAAGTTGTCAGTGCTATTTATAAAACAAAATTTACATAGGTTATCACTAGGGTTTTCAAGTCAAGATTCTCTTTGTCCACCCCGAAAGGACCACAGTATCAGAACTCGTAAATCCCAAACTGGGACACAGTGAAACTAATATTGCATATAGACCATCAGAAATTCAGCTTTATTTATTGTTTTCTCTTTTTGGCGACTGAATCACTCAAAATACAAGCACAAAGATAAATTGTAACCATAACTATACAAAAGCGTACAGAAATGACTTACTGTTGATCTGCACTTACTGCACACTCGGTTGACTAATACTATGCAATCCAAAAAATTTGGAGTTCATTTTATTATTATTATTTAAATAGTGTTTTACTTTCGTCTTTCATCTCTGACGAGATAATTTTGTCTGGCAGTAGTAGCTACACTGCATGATCGTCTTCTTTTTTTCCATCAAGGGCCAATATATGTTCCCCTGGAATTGATTTGCACGAGCATGTTTTACCTTTGTAAGGAAAATGTTTTATAATTACTTCATTGTATGTATCTGTGTTGTCTTTTATGACAAATACATACATTTAATCAATTGATTCAATAGTCTGTTACCAATAAAATCAACAAAAAACATCTTTACACCGCAAAGTTGGAACAAAAGCGACATATACATAGTCGATTATTTCCCTCAATATTATACTAATGATTATTAATGTATTAATGTTGATTAATAAAATACATTTAAATACGTTTTTGTGTTTGGGGAAACAATGCATCATATTTTGGCTACACAGAGAGAGAGAGAGAGAGAGAGAGAGAGAGAGAGAGAAAAAAGAACCGTTTATGAATTTATTTATTTGGTAACACTTTAGTATAGGGATCAATTCTCACTATTAACTAATTGCTTATTAGCATGCCTATTATTAACATAGTGGCTGTTTATTAGCACTTATAAAGCACATATTCTGCACCTAATACCTAAATTTAACAACTACCTTACTAACTATCAATAAGAAGCAAATTAGGAGTTTATTGAGACAAAAGTCATAGTTAAAGGTTTGTTAATAGCAAGAATTGAACCTTAAAATAAAGTGTGACCATTTGTTTGTTTGTTTATTTATTTATTTTAAGATTAAACAATTTTGAGAAAGATGGTTGTTTTAGGATGAAATTTTTTTTTATTTTTTTTTATTAATTATAAATTATATACTTAAACCATGCAAAGAACGTTCCTCATCACTGAAGCGGTCCATGACTTCAGTCTAGCACAAGTTACACACTCCTGCAAAAACGCACATTATAATCTGTGACGGTTTCTACACTGCAAAATAAATATATTTTTACATTGTATCTACACTGTTTATGAAAGAATTTGCAAGACTGCAGAACTCGGAGTACATGATAACAGGACTTAATGACTACAGACCTGTGGCCCTAACTTCTGTGGTCATGAAGACATTTGAGAGGTTGGTGTTGGCTTATCTGAAGGACATTACTGGACCCTTACTTGACCCCCTGCAGTTTGCTTACCGAGCAAACAGGTCCGTGAATGATGCAGTCAACATGGGACTGCACTTCATCCTGCAACATCTGGACAAAACAGGGACTTATGTGAGGATCCTGTTTGTGGACTTTAGCTCCGCTTTCAACACACTCATCCCAACACTTCTCCAGACCAAACTAACCCAGCTCTCTGTCCCTAGCTCTATCTGTCAATGGATCACCAGCTTTCTGACAGATAGGTGACAGCTAGTGAGAATTGGTAAATTCACATCCAACAGCCGCACCACCAGCACTGGCGCCCCTCAGGGTTGCGTCGATCCATCACATCCAAGCCATCTCCTTTTTGAACTTTTGCCATCTGGTCGGCGTTACGGAGCACCGAATACCAGGACAGCCAGGCACAAGAACAGTTTCTTTCCCCAGGCAATCTACCTCATGAACAGTTAATGTTCTCCCATTGTGCAATTAAAGTATGTGCAATAACCGTATACTTATTTATCACCCTAAATCCTAGTACTTCCCTACAACTTTATTTTATTCTATTCCTATTCTATCTATAGCACACATGTACATACAATTTATTCTTTTTTTGTGGTTTATATTTATGCATGTGCATTTTATTCACATCTTATTTTTATTATCTGTGTGTTGTTGTTGTCTCCGTGTACTGGAAGCTTGTGCCACTATAACAAATTCCTTGTATGTGCAAACATACTTGGCAATAAAGCTCTTTCTGACTCTGATTCTGATTCTGATGCTTAACAAAATTATATTGCGACACCCCTATAATGTGAATGAAGGGGTAGCGGTACAGTCCATAAAATATGTTGCACAGTTGAGAACGTGCGCATTGATCGATAAACTGAAGAGACGTGACTTTGATAGATTCTGTGATTGAGGAGATGAAAAAAAACACAAAAAAAACATGGTTTTCAAGATGAAGTGGCATTCAAAATCCATTTACTTCCATCATATGATGCATTTCAGGAAAGCAGAATTGTCAGTGAGGGAAAAAAAATGGAGAAAAAAATATTGTAATTTTATTCCAGGAACTGATTGGATGGTGAAAAGTGTCTGTAGAATGGAGTTGGGGCTGAATCCAGACCTTTGCAGTGGATTGTGAAGGACAACTCTCAGTTCTCAGTAGGCTTTGTGACTGGAGGCCGAAGGCCAAGCTACCAAGAGAATCCCAGTCTGTTTTCTTTTGGATAAATGGACTGAAGAACTGGACACAATTTGACCAGGAACATGAGCTGAGAAGGTAAACAGGGTTGATTTGAGTTCACACGGACTGTACATGGCTACTTCTGGTGTCAGATTAAATATGGTATCTCCTTTATAATTTTCATACTTAAACTTAACAGAACCTGATGTCAGTTCCTCATTAACCTCAGAGCGCATCAACTATTCATTTGTTGTTGAACCTCTCTGACAGCAGAGGGCAGCGCGACTTTGAGATGCAGGGCTCCAGACACTGTCTCCTCATTATCAGCCACTATTATTGTTTTATGGGAGAACAGAGATCACGGGGGGCAGACTGGAACGCCATTACAGTGAATAGGAGAGTAGTGTGCGTACGGTTGGCAGCTCATGCATACCTGGGATAATGTCGCTCTCGGTGGTGGAGGTGATGGGCTTGGGTTCCTCCATCCAGGGGGTGGCGTGGACCGCCACGCTCCAGTCGCTCCAAGTGCCGATCTCCATGTCCTTGGCCGCCAGTTGGATGATGTACTCTTTCCCTGCGTAGGCATCGGTGATGGTGTGGGAGGTGCTGTCAGAGAGCTCCACCTGTCAATCAATAACAAGAGAGCCAATCAGGGTTATGGAACTTCTGGGAATGATGTGTGCTGTTGATATGATTACATACGAGATGCACACCATGAAGAATGTTTCATTAGAGGTGTTTGTGGGAAAGGGTTGATCAGCGGTTTTTGGGTGGGTGGGGGGGGCTTCTTGCCATAGCTAACAGGAAATGATGGGTGCAGGGGTGGGTTGAGATCATGATGCAGGCTGGATTTGAATATGCAGCTTTCACATAAACAAGATGAAATTTCAATAATTGGAATTTAGGAGATTGCATAAATGCAAACATTAATCTGGTATTAAAAATAAATAAATAAATAAAACAAACGAATAACTATTAAATAAATAAATAATTTATATTTTCACATTTCTATAAAATTATCAGTACATCAAACATCTATTAAATTATATTGAAATTATAATAATATTACAATTATAATATATTAAAACATGTATATATTTTAAGATACTGCTCTATTGATAATTTATATATTTAATATAGATTATTTGTATAATAATAATACATATTTAATAAATAAATAAATAATATTTTCAAAATTATATAAAATGATCAGTATAGCAAATACTTATTAAAATTATATTGAATAATAATATTACAATTATAATATATTAAATAAAACATATATTTTATGATATTGATTTATTGATAATTTATATATTTAATATAGATTAATTGTCTTTGTATAATAATAATAATAATAATAATAATAATAATTTATAATTTCACATTTTTATAAAATTATCAGTATAACAAATATTGATTAAAATTATATTGAAATTATAATAACGACAATTATAACATATTAAATAAAACATTTATATCCTTTATGATATTGTTGTATTGATAATTTATATATTTAATATAGATTATTTGTTTTTGTATAATAATAATAATAATAATAATAATAATAATAATAATAATTTTATTTAAATAATTGCATTTAAAAACTATTTGAACGAATTGACTTAAATTAATAATCATAATGTTTTTTTTACCACTAGATTTGCATTTGTACTTGCATTTGTATAATGGCACTTTATAATTACATTAACATTTCAGTTAAAATAAAACATTTTTTGCACATTCTCATTGAAAATGCAATATGCCCAAACAACATGTCAGAGACCTCAAGTCTGTTGATAGTCCACTTCCTGTTTGTGTGCTGCAGTGGATTTGCACACACCTGAGGACCACCTGTGTACTCTTTGGTGCCTGTGCGTAATGAGGGTCACTTGACCACAACAGAGGAGGGCACAAAGAGGCTGGGAAGTCCCGTGCATGGCTTAGCCGCTTTGAGCGGGGGAAATTTGACTAATGCACTGCAGCTGAGGCCTGTGGAGGGAGATGAGTGATGGTAGAGACGGCTCAGCGTCTATGACTCATCCCGCGCATCCATCACTGGCCTGTCCTGCACCGCTGAAGCTCCAGTCTGCAACTCAAAATCATGTGCGCCGCTCAGACGCTCAATCTGTGCTTTTCTCACTCTTTATCTGTCACACAGAAGGACTGCGAAAAATTCTGAGCTTTCTTTTCCAATTTCTGAGTTGGAATGTGAATTTAATTGGCATTGACCACAGAATGTTGAACTGGAATGACAGGAAGAGACATTTTTAATTTAATTTAAATGTAAGTTGTTGTATGAGTCCAACGTTTTATTTGATTTTTTTGACAGAATGTGACTAGTTTTCATTATTTATTTTGACTTATTATGCCTTTTTGTTCTCTGATGTGTACATTTTATCAAGTGATAAGGCTTTAATTAAAATTTACCCACAGAGCAATGCAACATACACAAAAAATTTAACATAATTATAAAGTGGCATTATGCACAAATATGTAATGGTAACATATATATATATATATATGTATTCATTGCTCCCAGGTCTCCTAATTACAGCTGTACAACACAGAGAAAGAGTGAGTGGGAAAATTGGAGTGTGTATGCTGTGAGACTCAGAGAATACCTCATCTGCACCTGAGCTGCTCACAACAAAGACCAAAAGAGCTTTTTTCTGAATTTCCACAAGCAGCTTCTGCAAGTCTTTCCGTCTAGCGTGCGCAGAAAGATGCAGCATGTGTGGCGGTTAGTCTCCACATTTACATTTTAATTGAACTTTATCTTTCATAATTGGAAAAGAGAGCATTGCTCATTTCCCCAGCGCTCCTCAAAACCCACAAAACAAAAGCTGCATCCTTTTCATTTCTGATTAAACCACGTTTTCCGCGCTTTCCCCACAGTGGCCACTGAGCACCTGGGCTGTCAAGTGTTTGATTCGATTATTATCAAACTGCAATGTTTCGTCCATCTATTGTACTATATTTTGAGCTGAAATAAACTAAAATGGCTTTGAATTGTAAATGTGTGCTATTCATTCTCAAAATCCCATTCACTTTAATGACAGTTTCTCAGTTGCCGTGGCTATTTCTAAATGGATGTTATTGGAGAAAGAACGGTATTACCTATTACTTACCTATACATACGAATCACTGCAATTTCCAGTTGAAATGAACACAAGAGGCAGCAAAAGTAAAAGTAGTTCCGATTAAGAAAGCCTAATTTTCACACAATTGCTTGCACATTATTATGTTATAAAAAGACACACTTCTGCAGACTATCTACTGTATACTTGCTAAATGTAGAAGTTTATTTTCACAAGCAACATTTCGGTCCACTGATCTTCATCAGGCATGCCTGATAGATAGTTTTCGGGATTGCATCTTTATATATTTTCAACAGTTTTGTTGGACTATCTTTCCTACGCAGCTATCGTTTTTTTCAGGTGTGCTGAGTTTGTGTTGATTGAACATTATTATGTCAAGACTTCAAAACAATTTTAACATGCTGTGAAATTTGAAAACTGATACTTTTGATTGTTAGCGTCACATACAGTATGTATGGGTTTTCTAATGCAGTAGGTCTGCTCGATAGCCCACCCGATACGCAGGTGAAGCGCTCCTGTGAAAACTACAGTTCGACCAAACAGCTCAAGCCTGCGTAGAAGGAAATGAACATAGCAGGGTTTCATCAGCAAATGCGTTTTGATATCACTTTTGCATCGGGTAGGTTTAGAATTGGGTTTGGTGGTATTCACTGGACATTTCACTTTGAAACTGCTGCGAGACATAGAATAAGGTACATAATATCGGTGCTGCAAAAACATAACCACAAGCACACATTTCCAATGAGCCTGGGCTAGAAACATGTCTGGTAACAGTCATTATTTTTTGCAGTTTAGTTTGTTCAGTTACATACATCAGCTGATTTTATTTAGAAGGCTGTTTTGAAACAATAAGGAGATGGACGGACCGAATCAGATCTGCTGTAGCCATTTGGAGAAATGTCAATGAACATTTAATGTTTGGTTCCCCCTGCAATTCTCTGCCACAAACCGTTTCCCAATTGCTATCCTTTTGTGAAAGCTTTCATCTAGAGGTCGACCGATGTATCGGTTTTGCCGATTAATCGGCACCGATAGTTTATTGCTGGAACTATCGGTTATCGACAAAAATACATGCCGATAGTTTTCCGGGTTGCGTCCATTGCTGGAGCGGCTGAGAAGGGTCTGCTGTCATTACACAGTGCGAGAGCAGCCTCTAGTGGTTGAAATCACTGACAGCACATACTATTTGTTTAGACACGTGATACTGCACGCTGAACAGAGCGGGAAACTTCAGATGCGAATTTAAATGCAGCCGACAGAAAATCCTGCCGCGCCACAGAGCGCCATTCACATAGTTTTCCTTTAAATTACATTATATTTGTCCCGAATCGTTGTTAATGTACATAATTAATTATGTATTGTGCATTTTCAGCAAAACGTTTGTCTTTCTGTGGGTCTAATAAAGTCTGTGTGCTTCATTTATAGAGCTATAATATAGGTCGCGCTTTCTCTTTCCGTTTGCGCCGTTTTTTAAACGCCGAACTTCAAACTCATCTATACCAAATTGTTCATTCTTGAAGTAAACTTGTGTCCGTTTGGTGATTAAATAAACTGTTTTAGACCGCTGCTCGAGTTGAACGCGACGCGTCCGGAGTGTGTGTGATACCGGTGAGTTCTCCTAGACTCAGCACGGCGCTTTTATTTTGATTAGATAATCATCAAGTGTTCAAGAATAGAAGCAGTTCAAGTGTGAGAGTATACATACAATATCCATATGTATATAATTTTAATGCTATAGCCTTTGTGTATATATTTAAAGATGTGCATCTTTAAGCATGGCAGATGAAATGAAATGGTAACACTTTAAAATAAGAGTCCATTTGTAGCATTAAGATTAATGAAAGCTGTGTAAGTATTGTTCCTTGTTAGAGTGTGTTAATTTCAACATTTACTATTACTATATATTTTTTTACTACTACTACTAGTATGGTTCAGTACTGTTTTTGTTAATATAGCAATATTTGAGTTTTTGTTCAGTATCAATTTTAAAACTATCGGTTAATTAATCGGTATCGGCCAGTGTGGTCCAACCTAGCTATCGGTATCGGCAAAATCCCCTATCAGTCGACCTCTACTGTCAACACCAGAACTGGTAGTGGGAGTCAAAATGTCCTTCGTGAGCCCTGAAATTTTAGGATACATACTGTACCCTATCTGTAACCATCAGTTAGAAATAACTAGCTGGTGGAAACCCCTAGCCAAAGATGCGCTTTAAAAGCTAGAAATTTGATCTTTAGCTTCTTGTTGTCTACTTCTGGATCAGGTAACATCACACAGTGCCGAGAGAGACTGAGAGGAAGACAGATATAAAGAACCGAGACAAACAAGACAGTATGCATCTGATGTCCTACTATTAGAGAGAGCTATTTATATAGACGTATCGTTACACCAAACATGCTCTGACCTCTCATACACGGCTACGCCTCGACAATCCCAGGCGCCTCGCTGCATCCTGGGCTTCGTTCAGTGCGGCCAAAGCCCATAATTAAGATTAGGTGCAAGTCTTGTCATTGGAACAGTGAGGAGAGGATTTCTGTCCTACATCACATATTGCAGTGAGTGAAACAATGAATCAGCTGCACACAATATCACTGGGTTCTCATGAGACAAGATAATAGCTGTCTTTTCCATGTAAATCTGAGCTTTTGTCCCAACCAGTTGATTGGTTTCTATTTCTGTAGTGTTACACCCATATTGACATGTTATTGGTACAAAATCCATCTACATATAGCCATCCAAAATATAGGTGACTTTTTTTTTTCTTCAGTGGAACAGTAAAGAAGATTTTTAGCTGAAATGCAAATCAATGGCTACTGGCACTTTGAGAGTCCAAAAAGAAAAATAAACTTATCAGGACACACAAAATTAATACCTATGGCCCCTGAAGATATACTGAGGTCTTATGAAGTGAAAACTGAACATTATTTACAAAATTATTATAATTTTTGGGTGAACTGTCCCTTTAAGCAAGTTCTGATTGGATTTCTGTGTAGATTATTGCTTCCGATTAGGCAGCGTTGTTATTGTTGGCTAAAAGTAAAAATAAAAATAAAGAAAAATAGTAAGAAAAAAAATAAATTAAAAAAATAAAAATAAATAAAAATTAAATAAAATCTGTAATTTAAATAAAGTTGAAATAAAATAAACTATAACAACAGAAATGTTGTCTTGGCAACTAAGTGAAATAAATATATTTGAATATTTGAATACTAAAATAACTACAACTAAACCTGAAATAAAATTAAAAATTAAAAAAATAAAGAAATAAAACCTGAAATAAAGATAAATTAAAGCTATATAGAAATATAAAAAACAAAATGACAAAAGCACATCAAATTACTAAAACTTAAACGGAAATGAAAATATAAAAATTTAATCTAGCTCTAGTATTATTAGATAGTACAATATTACAAATAATAGTGGAATAACATTGCGATAAGGACAGGCAAATTACTTACAGCTGGAAATGTTGTGGCGTGGTCATGTTTTAATGCATCACATTCTTTAACGGTAATAGGTAACTATTGTAATATATTACAAATGTGATTGCAATTATTTATTAGAACAGAGAACTTATTATAAGACTTTATGATGCATTAATAAGACATTTATAATAAATTACACATAAAGACTACACAGAAAATGTTACAGTTTAGATAAATCATCATTACTTACATATTTAGGGGTATAACTTTATTTCAAGGTCTAATTCTTGCTATAAACAAACCATTAACTTTGATCTTTGCTTCAGTAAACTCCTAAATTGCTGCTTATAAGAAGTTTATCCCTGTTGTCCTTCACATCAAAATCCACCAACATACTGTATTTGTTTAGAGCTTTTTTGGACTGTTTGGGCTTATAAATGGTGCTTGATCTGAGCATATTTCTCTCCTGAGTCAGACAAAACAACTTTTTCACTGGAGACTAGATACTGGATCGCCTGGAGGTTAGTACATCTTCAGCAAATTTTCATTTTTTTTTTTCATTTCAATTTCCAAACAATTAGCAATTTATACTGGAATATACAAATTTTAAATATCCTTCCCACATACTTTTAGCTATTACAGATATGGGGAACAGATTATAACATTTACCAAGCGGTCTTTTCAAGTGCATTCATTTATATTTAAGATTAAATGATTTTAATTGAGCTTATAATGAAAATCTTTTAGAGTTAAAATGGAAAAAATAGCGGTGTGTAATAAAACTAGACACAAAGTAGACATTAGAATCTATTAAACAAACTCAAACTCTCTTAATCTGCCCATTCAGGGGATGATATCAATTATTTATTCATTGAGATGCTATTCATATCTCGAGCATATTTCATTAGTGCTCATTTTGCATGCATAGTACAGACAAATGGGTCTCTGCGCTCGTATTTTTGCAATTTGGAATAAATTTTGCTATTTATTTTTTGGAATTTTGCAACTTGGAACTGTGGGAGTGAGCTATTCTTTTGATTTAGCACAATTTCCAAACAATTAGCAATTTATACTGGAATATACAAATTTAAAATATCCTTCCCACATACTTTTAGCTATTACAGATATGGGGAACAGATTATAACATTTACCAAGTGGTCTTTTCAAGTGCATTCATTTATATTTAAGATTAAATGATTTTAATTGAGCTTATAATGAAAATCTTTTAGAGTTAAAATGGAAAAAATAGCAGTGCGTAATAAAACTAGACACAAAGTAAACAGACATTAGAGTCTATTAAACAAACTCAAACTCTCTTAATCTGCCCATTCAGGGGATGATATCAATTATTTATTCATTGAGATGCTATTCATATCTCGTGCATATTTCATTAGTGCTCATTTTGCATGCATAGTACAGACAAATGGGTCTCTGCGCTCGTATTTTTGCAATTTGGAATAAATTTTGCTATTTATTTTTTGGAATTTTGCAACTTGGAACTGTGGATTTAAACCTCAGAGTAAAGCTTGTGTTTACTCGGGGATTAAGTCAGTAAATAAAATGAAAAAAAAAAGTTACAAAAAATGTAAGATTTGCACTTCAAAAAAATATATATTCAGTAGCAACAGGGTTAAAATATGGCTAGCTGTGGAACACGCAATATTCAATTCAATTTACCTATGTTGATGATCAATATGTAAACTTGGTTATTAAAACTTATTTTTAGTACTATTACAGAAATCGTATTTGTTTCATTTATGTATAACTGACAAATATGCATCAACGGTGTACTACAAATGTACAGACATTTTATATGAATTTCAAAAATACACATCTTAAATTCCGGTCTATATATTTTGAGTGCATCCTAATGTAAATACTTGTGAATACAGTTTCAGTCTCAAACATTCTACAATGTCAAGTTTTCAAATGTCAGTAAGCGAGTTGGAAATACATAACTGATGAAATCACAGCAAAACATGAGCGATAAAAGAGAGTTAAAAGAATAAGAGAAGTTCCCACGCTATATGTCCATCGCACACAACTCTTTCGTAGTCATTCCCATTCCCATTCATGATGTACTGAAAGTCACTTTGAAAGAAAACTGTGCAAAATCCTGCTTACACCTGTTTGGCATAGTCGGCTTTCACTGCTATATTATCAACAGAAGCTGTTTACAGTCTTTCGTGTTTGGTCAAGCAGGCATCAGGTAGGGTGAGCCGCACTCCACTGCCGTCAGCTTTAAGCACAGCTGGGCTGGAGGCATGTATACGGGGAGGTGGGCAGAATTTAGAAAATATCACAGCATGGTGACAGCAATCAGCCAACAGTGGCTGCTGGGAGTCTGGCAGCTCCATTTGCTGCTCAGTTGCCGACATGCAAGTCAGAAATCTTGAGTTATTTTCTGTATATTTGTTGAAATTACTTATAGGAGCTTTATACCAAAATACGTCAGCGTAGTTGCAGTGTCTTAGCAGACAGAAGGTCTAAAACATGCTGAAAAGCAATTTGTTTAGTGGTTTATTTATTTTTCCATGTGTACTATGGCTCATAATACTATCTTAATATTTGTATAATAAGCATCTTTAATATCCTAAATAGGTATCACTTTAGTATAGGGACCAATTCTCACTATTAACTAGTTGCTTATTAGCATGCCTGTTATTAACATATTAGCTGTTTATTAGCGCTTATAAAGCAGATAATCTGCATGACCATATTCTACAGCCCTAATCCTATCCAATACCTAAACTTAACAACTACCTTACTAACTAAATGGCTCATAATACTATCTTAATATTTGTATAATAAGCATCTTTAATATCCTAAATAGGTATCACTTTAGTATAGGGACCAATTCTCACCATTAACTAGTTGCTTATTAGCATGCCTGTTATTAACATATTAGCTGTTTATTAGCGCTTATAAAGCAGATAATCTGCATGACCATATTCTACAGCCCTAATCCTATCCAATACCTAAATTTAACAACTACCTTACTAACTAACGCTATTATGGATTATGGACTTTAAGCCAGAAGCAATGGTTTAAAGTTAGCATCATCTTAATGATGGATTTGTTTCATACAAACATGCAGTTTTTCACTTCATAAGACATTAATTGATGGACTGGAGTGGATTACTTGTGGATTATTGTGACGTTTTTATCAGCTGTTTGGACTCTCATTCTGACGGCACCCATTCACTGCAGAGCATCCATTGGAGAGCAAGTGATGTATTGCTACATTTCTCCAAAACACTTCCAATAAAATAAAATAAAAACTCATCTAACATATTGGATAATTTTCAGTAAATTTCAGCAAAACTGTTCCTCTAACATACATGCAGTTCACATTAAAAAAATGAATAAATAAATACAAGTCTAATGTCTTTGTGTCTGGTTTCATTATCCAATGCTACTTTTCATGTGTGCATGTATTTTCGCTCTGAAATATTTTCACTATAAGCTTAATTAAAATAATTGTGTCTATATAAATGAATGCACTTGAAAGATAGGATGATAAATTAAGAAAGAAATGTTATAAATCTGTTCTTGCGTCTGTAGCTATACAGCATAGCTAAAAGCAGATGGAAAGGTTATTTTAAAATTGTATTTCAGTATTGTACGCACTGATTTCATATAACGTTCTGTCTTCAGTGGAACACAAAAGAATATATAAAACCAATATATGTTTGGAACAACATAAGGATGAGCAAATGATGACAGAATTTGGCACCCATCCCTTTAAACTGACAGCCTTGTTACAGTTACAGGTATTCTGTTACTCCTCAAGCCTGGATAAAGCCGGCTCTTGATAATTCACAGAGTATAACATAATCTCTTGATCTATTAATTGCATGTGATAGCTCCAGCTTTCAAGTTCCCCTCGGCACTGAAAGCTACACAATAGCACCTTCCTCATCTGTTGAGCTATATCAGCGGGGACATTATAAATTCATCCCATTTCTAAAAGGTGCAAAAAGGTGCTCAAAGCAGCAGCGCTCAGATCTGCCGCTCATTGTGTATAATATCTACAGTCTGTATTCTCATCTTAGCATCAAAGATGACTGTTGAAAACAGCTTTGCCTATACCGTGAGCGGAGGGGAGGCCCGGAGGAATGGGAGATTTCTACATTCTTGAGAGATTACATAAGGGAGGGCATGGTGACCCCTTTCTCCCCTCAGTATCCTGTCCTATTTAACTATAGCACCCTTTCCTGACTTAAGGCTTTTGGTATGGAAATCATGGCTTTAAGGGATGTGGATTCCTTTATCGGGGCCTTAAATTCTTGGGCTTTTTACTTGCCGTTGTGTATCCAAGGAAAATTCCATATAAGTATCCTAGCAAGAAGGAAGGCAACTTTTATTTAGCTTTTTTTCCTCATATTTAGAACCCAAATGGTAGGACAAATCTATAAAGTGAGTCGCAAGACTTTTCTGATAGGGTCAAAACAGCAGGGTGAAAAATAATGCTAAAGCTAAATAATGAAAGGCAACTAATGACAAATAATAAAATCGTGCATAGATAGGATTGCACAATGCATTGATTTATCAACTTCTAAAAAAGAAAGGAGAAAATAATGGAAGCCTGTTTTCACCTTAGAGTAAAAAATAAAAACCTAATTGTGTGATACAGTTTAAAAAAGGCACATTGAAAGATAAAACAGTAAGATATAAAGTCATATGATGGGAAATAAAACCACATTGTAAAATACAAAGTCGCAGCTGTGATAAATAGCGGGACATAAAGCCAGATTGTGAGATTTAAAGGCACAACTGTGTTATATAAAAGTTAGACTACAAAAAAGAAAATATTGTGAGATGAGTCACAATTATGAAAAATAGTCATATTTTGATGTATAAAATCACATTGAAAAATAAAGTCACATTGTAGGATTTAAGGTCAATTTATGACAGTCACATTGTGAGATTTAACGTCACACAGTAGGATATCAAGTTGCAAATACAAGGTATAAAATCACATTGCAGGACATAAAGTTGAAGTTAAGAAAATTAAAGTCACACTACAAGAAATCACATTATGATATACAAAGTCACATTGTAGGATATAAAGTCGTAAATACAATATATAAAGTCACATTGTAGGATATAAAGTCGTAAATACAATATATAAAGTCACACTGTAGGATATGAAGTTGCGGTTCTTAGATTTAAAATCACACTACAAGAAATCACATTATGAGATATAAAGTCACATATACAGTTATGATAGAAGATATCAAGTCACACTGCAGGGTATAAAGTCGGAATGATACGATGAAGTCACATTGTAGTATACAAGTCACAGTTATGAGACATAATGTGATTTCTTGTAGTGTGGCTTTATATCTTACAACTGTGACTTTATATCCTACAGTGTGACTTTATATCTCATAATGTGATTTCTTGTAGTGTGACTTTATATCTCATAATGTGATTTCTTGTAGAGTGGCTTTATATCTCAGAACTGTGACTTTATATCTCATAATGTGATTTCTTGTAGTGTGACTTTTATGGTATAAAGTTACATGGTAGGATATTATAAGATTATACGATATAAATCACATTATATGATATGAAGTTGCAATTATGAGATATAAAATCACATGGTAGGATATAATTCACAATTATGAGATATAAAATCACATGGTAGGATATAATTCACAATTATGAGATATAAAGTTAGAGTGTAGGATATAAAATCGCAATGTAGGATATAAAGTCACAATTATGTGTAGTGTGACTTTATATCGCACAACTGTGACTTTAATATGAGTTCTTGTAGTGTGATTTTAGATATGAAGTCACACTATGAGACATCACATTGTGAGAAAGTCACAGCTGCCAAATATGAAGTCAGTGCAACACATAAATTCACGTTGTGAGAAAGTAAGTCGCAACTGAGAAGAAAAAAAAATGTTATACTGAGAAATACAATTGCAATTACACAAAACGGACTTTCATAGGAAATACTTCTGTCTTCTGTTTTTGTTAGAAACATTGCCATGTTAATAATTGTGCATAATTTATGAGTTTCGACTTGATTTTCAATAAAAAAATCCGGGTCCTGAAGCAAAACCACTTGAGAAGCCCTTCTTTAGTCAAACACGAGTCACATACACATGCACAGGACCATTAGCATACTTAAGGCTACAGTAGATAAGAAAACTCTCATTTGAGTATATAGCGCTGGATACTCCTCCTCGCCCTCCCATCAGGGAATATAAGTACGCCCAGTTGGAGAGCGTGTCTACTGTTGTGGAGAGAAAAAGCAATTAAGTGCCACTTCCAAAATTCACTTTTGACTTTCTACTGATGGGATAGAAGTAGCAGGCCAGCGCAGGTTCTGTCACTCAAGCTAATGAGAGCTATTCCCTCAGCCCCCCTTCTGTGAGATCGCTACTGCTGACCAATTGTTCGTGGTTCCAGACCCCCTTTGATGCCCAGCCAACATCGGTGCAATTCATATCAAAGGTAGTGGGAACACCTTAGCGCTTATCACAGAGAACTGACTGTGTGAAACTACAGGAATTCCTTCAGCGCTCCTGTGTTGAGTGCATGAACCATTTTATGCTATTTAAGAGGAACCATGCGAGCAGGCACTAATGAGATATGTCTCATTAAAGGGCTGAATATCAACAAAGGAGATAGAACGCCTTAGAAAAATACATACACGTACAATACCTCAAAGAGGCACTGGAAGTAGTGCCACATCAAAAAAAAAAAAGGAAAAAGGATGAGAAAACAAATATTACATTAAATATTAATGTGTACATCATTCTTCAGATGAATCAGAATCTCAAGTGGAATCGGTCAGATAAGATATTAAATTAACAATTTTGGTCAGAACATTTAGTCAATTTAGTCAGAAGTAATAATAACCCAAAAGCCCAAAAGAGCAGATTTTTGACTACTGCTTGCATAACAGTTTATCTCAGTTTTTGTGACCATCATTACATTTGTTTGGGATTTTTTTCATTCGAAATAAAATAAAATAAATAAAAAATTGTGTGCGTAAAATTCTGTGTCATTTTATTATTGACTGATTGTTTATGTATCAAAATGTATTTAAAGACTAAAGAGTCTTTAGTCTTTAAAGACCATTTAGGGTTGTTAAATTATTAAAAAATATGGTAGCAAAATATTATCTAATTAACTTAACTAATGATATGCTGGTTAATTAATCAAATTAATCCCAATTAACTAAAGACACTACATTATTGTGATAATCTACGATAAGTAAATAAGGCATTGAATGCTTGTGATAAAAACTGCAGACTGAAATATTGAATAAATATTACAGAAAATGTATTTCTATTGAATGGAACATGAATATTACTGGCCTGCAGTCCACAACAATTAAATTAGCCGTTTTTCTAAATAAATAAATAAAACAAAATGATAGTAAATAAAATGTTTTTTTACTTAATTAAAATTATATTATTTTGTATTCTATTCTATTACATTAACAAAAATATACAGTATATTACAACTTTATTTCAGCTAGTTGCCAAACTTGTACTACAATAAATACAACTAGAAATAGACATATACAGATATATTACAAAATACATAAACAAGTTAACCCTAAAATGTTAACAACAATTAAAATGAAAATATAATTTTTATTAGATCAGCAACTAGTGATGTTATCTATAATCTATTATAAATTAATTACTTTTTTCTTTTTTTTCTCCAAATTACAGTTAGAACCCTAGTATTAATAAAATACATGTTTTTATCTTTTCATTTGTTGTCTAACACATTTTATTGACACGCACGCGCACACACACACACACACACACACACACACACACACACACACACACACACACACACACACACATATATACACATGTGTCCCACAAAATGCCTCAAGATTAAATGTTTTTTTTCACACACACACACACACACACACACAGTTATATACATTTGTGTCCCACACACACTGATCCAGTGCTCCAGACAGATGCGCCCCTCGCTGTGCAGAGTCAGATCATAAGACAGCAGCCCTTAGGGGGTTGTGACACTGAATAAGGCGTGTGAATACACAAACCTTTATCCATCGACGTCTCAAGGATGCCCCTGCTGATCCCAGAATCAATATGGGCGGCAGAGATGGAGCCAAGGTGCATTTTTCAATCTCTACGCTCTGAGCGTCAAGAAACAGCTTACAGCGCCCCGAGGAAAAATAACCTTACAGCTGAACAAACTCCTTCATCATACTGTTGAAGCTGTCAGAGGTGAATGTTAATGTCTAATGCAGTATAATGCAATAGGAGAGAGGACTGAAGAGCTCTGATTCTGCCATTGACTCATGCATGCGTGTAAATCGTTGACATGCAAGCATTTGCTCAATCTGTAATATAGGTAACACTGTAAAATCCTGGTTATGAGTCATTCAGGGCTTTCGTTTATTATTAATGAGCAAATCGTTTTCTTAACCGAAGGCCTGCACTGAATCCCATAGGAAAGAAAAATCAAAAGTGAAATCTCTTTAATATCTCAATTTTTCTCCTGGACAGAAATGAGATTAATGAAGAATAAAGAGAGGCCTTCATGCTTCTCAAGTGTCTTCCTACCTTCCTTCCTTCCTCATACATGTTCTGCACAATTTGTGATATGGACTTAAACAGTATGTCAATCCTGCAACAATCAGTTGTGTTATTAATTTTCTACAAACCGTGTGAAGAATTATTTAAAAAAATCATGAAACCACTGAAAGAGCTGGTTAAGAGCCTCAAAACAAATAAACAAATAATAATAATAATAATTATTATTATTATTATAAATAACTATTAGAAATAATTATAACAACAACAGCAAATAATGATAAATCTTTCAAATAATGTTTTTTTTAATGTCACATTGTAGCCAAATTATTATTATTATTATTATTATTATTATTATTAATAGCCAAATATATTATTGTAGCTTATTATTATTATTATTATTATTATTAATAGCCAAATATATTACTGTAGCATGTTATTATTATTATTATTATTATTATTAATAGCCAAATATATTATTGTAGCATATTATCATCATCATCATCATAATCATCAACAACAACAACCACATTAATAATAGCATATTGTAGAAATTATCTGATTTTCTTCTACGTTGTAAAACTATGTATAATTTTTTACATAAGATAATCTACAAATAGGCTACAATAACAATTTCAACTTCAAAATGTTAACTTTCAGCTGACTACACATTATACGGTACTTTACTTGAATCATAATAATAACAATAATAACAACAACGATAATAATAATAATAATAATAATAATAATAATAATAATAATAATAATAATTATAAATAACTATTAGAAATAATTATAACAACAGCAGCAAATAATGATAATACTCTCAAAGAATGTTTTTTTAATGTCACATTGTAGCCAAATAATAATAATAATAATAATAATAATAATAATAATAAT
>NW_015505695.1:271359-282973 GCF_001515645.1 Sinocyclocheilus grahami
TATTATTATTATTATTTGGCTGCAATGTGAAAAGTTTTTGTACAAAAAAAACAACAACTTTGAACGTATTATTTGTTGTTGTTATAATTATTTATAATAGATATTTCTAATGATAAATATTATTATTTATTTGTTTTGAGGCTCTTAACCATCTATTAAACAGTAAATAATGTAAATAAAGTAATACAATATTTTCACAACTCTTTGAAGAAGTAATTTCATGGTCTCTCTGATAGAGGGGGAAAAGGTACAAGGCGAGGATATTTGTGGAGAGGGAATAATGGGTTTCAGCACCAATGTATTAAACTCCGCATTGAGGAGAAACAGCTTGAGAGCCAGACCCATCAGCACTTACTCGTGTGTGAACATGAATGTGTGTCCATTCGCACGCTAGTGGCATCACTATCCTGATGACAGATAATGATGCGTAATATCACTTGTCTCTGAAATAATCAGAAGTCCGGCATCTCTGGTGACAGGCCTGCAATGGGGCAATTACAGCCAATGAGAGGAGCATCTGTTCAGCAGAGCCCAGAGCGTCACACGCATGTGAGGATCTGTGACACACAATCCATCAACACTGAGAGCAGCCACACCATTCACTGAACCAGACCTGTGATGATTACGCTAAATACATGAGACAGCACACACTTAAGGTGTGTTCATGTTAGCGCAATTTCAGATGCTTTTCACCATCACGCGGAATTCGAGATGAAATTTGTGAAAAACAGCCAAACTACTACTTGTAATTGGTGTGTATGAATTCATAAGATGTGATTCGTATGGAAATCTTTTTTACTAAAAATTTTTTTACCAAAAAAAAAAAAGTATGCATGAAGGTCCACCCTAATCCAAACAAAGAGATATGAAAACAAAGTACAAATGAGATAAGAATTCATACAAATTGGCTGCCACTTTCCAAAATATTAAATTGTTATGAAATGCCACGAGATTGTGTTGGCTTGTCAGAGTGTTACAGCAAAAAAATTATAAATTAAATTAAATAATACTACCAATAAATTAACATATATATATTTATTGGACGGTATACGGTACATTTAATTTATACATATATTTAATATTTCATATATTTAATATTATTTAGTAAATAATAAATAAATACAATTATCTTGCCTTATATTCCTTTTTTATAAGTATGAAAGCAGTATAAAGGAATTTATTTATTTATTTCAAGAAATTGTTTTATTTATGATGCACTGTTGCATTTATTAGCTATGATAAATTAAATGGTTTCGAGTGTCGATCCCACCCCCCCTTCTCTGTCTCTCACTTTGCTTCACCTGCTTTCCTACATACATACATACATACATACATACATACATACATACATACATACATACATTAATTAATTAATTAAAATGGTTTCTTAATTTGGTCAGCCAACTGTTCATTTCTATGGGTCAGATGTTCGTTTATTATTAGGACATCCAGCAGAAGTAACGCCCATGAACTATAATACCTTGAGTGATAAAATCACGTGAATTCCTCTCATTACTTGTACACTTGCGATGTAGCCCTGTGTATTCTAACAGAAGTGTCCTAGTCTTGTTGCACAAAAAGAGCAGCAGCATGTAGAAGTGTAAATGTTTGTCCGGTGTGTGTGTGGAGCAGACGGGGGCCGGCTGGGGTGGAGCACGGGACGTTCACCAAAGATGGCTGAATACCCCTCTTTCTCCCTCTAATTTCCTTTACCATGCTAATGGCACTGCAATGCCAGAGCTATTGATTAATCTAAGTGCAGTTGGAGGATGAGAGGCTCTGTTGGCAGATGCACAAAAGGCCATTAAATGCCGGGGGAGACGGGGAACGCAGCGCATTGGGCGGAGAGAGACAAATCAACGGCTGGACCAATCAAAGAAGGGAATTGTGGGGAAATAAGCACATGGTAAGCGAGACGACGATGATGGCTGGTCCTTCTGCGTAAGAATGAATCTGACAATCGACAAGTGAACTGAAACTGGTGTGAAAAACACAAAGCAGGTTTGAAGAGATAGTTCACTCAAAACTGTAAAGTCAGTCATCATTTATTCACCCTCATGTTGTTCTGAATCCCTACACCATTCTTTCTTCAGTGGAACATTTAGAAATAAAATGAATCTGAAGACTGTGCTGGAGACACAAAAGTAACATGAAAGTCTCATAAATGTAGTTCATCTGATTTGTGCACTGCGGTCCAAGTTTTCTGAAGTCATATGATAGATCTGTGTCAAAAACAGACTGAAGGTTGCTATGCATTTATAATCTTGGCCTCCAGTGTCCACTGAGTCTAATTCGTGAATGATTCATTCAGAACGGTTTTGTGATGAAGTAAAAAGATGTGATTTAAAATTAGGACTTAGAATATAGTTCACACATAGCGTGGGACATGTTTTTTTTACCATCTTCTTTCAAAAATAAATAAATAAATAAATAAAATAAAATCAGAACAAAACAAAACAAAACAAAACAAAACAAAACAATATAAAACAAAATAAAATAAATACATAAATAATAATAATAAACAAATAAAAATAAATAAAATAAAATAAAATAAAATAAAATAAAATAAAATAAAATAAAATGTCACCTAGTGTAAGATTCTCAATTAACTCAAATGTGAAAGGTGACAGACAGGTTCAGCCTGAGGTCTCCACTCAACAACAAATTAAACAGCGATTCAAACGGCATTCGACCCATCTGTTGTTGTATCTATTAATCAAAATATCAAAATAGCAGTTTGAAAGAAATAAAGCAAAAAGAAGACAGAAAATAACGTCATGAGCTCAGCAGAAGTCAATGTTTTAGTTGTCATGAAGTAAACCTCAGTGCTAGAAGTGCTTGTGTGTCTTTTAGGGAGCATCTTCAGGATTTATATACCCTGAATTCTGATGAGATCCATAAATAAGAAGGGGAATGGAGGCTGCGTGACGGGACCGTGAGAAGGGACAGGTCATGATAGCGTTCAAACAAAACGCCGGCCCCTGGGCCGCACCGCAGCGTGACTGAGCATGCTTTCATAAGACTTACACATTTCAGAGTCTCCAAACACACACATTTTGTATATATGACCATTTTTTCCCTCTCCATACTGCCGGCTAATTTGCTGCAAGCCGCCTCTGTGCAGTTATTAACTGAGCCCTGAGCCACTGTTAGCTACAGTGAGGTGTTTTGGAAGTTCATAATGGCTCACACACATACACATACACACACACACACACCCAAACGCACAAAACAACCAAGCAGGCATCTGATTTCCCCCTGTTCACTGCCGTTTGATATCTGCAGCACGGACAGCTGTGGATGATATCATAACTGTGACTGCTCACTGACATCACACGCTAATGGCTAATGGGTCCTATGAAACACAGTCTAGTAGTCAATAAATCAGCATAAGTGCACTGTTATCTGAACCTGTCTCTCCATTAAAAAAAAGAACAACAAAGGAAAACTAAGGACAAGGCAACGCTACGCTGTTGTGTATGCTTGCAGTTTCTTCATGAAATCAAATATTAAATAAAAGGCTGTTTTGCAAAACTGCATTTTATTCATAAATGTAAACTAAAACTTTTGAAATAAAAGGGAAGATATAAAATGAGTGTTATTTGCACTATTCAAGGACACATGAGTATTGCAGTGTGAAACCAAACAATGTTTTGTTTGCAAGAAACCAGGCTGATACGAGTGTTTCAACCCTTTTTGTTTAGTAGCAGGTAAGCAAAATGATTGTGTTAATGTCCCCACAGTAATAGTACGTTATTAATTATGAATGGACATCAATTCTTTGATGAATAGAAGGTTTAATGAACTGCACTGATTTGAAACCTGAATTATTTTGTAAATTATAAATGTCTTTACTTTAGATACATTTACTGAATCATTGCGCAATAAAATTCGTGAAACACATAAAACATTTTGTATTTTGTTTACATAATATATTTATGTGTATATATAAATACACACACATACAGTATATATTTTTTAATATTTACATGCATTTACATTTATATATTTATATTAATATAATTTATATTATATATATAAATATATATATATATATATATATATATATATATACGTAACATTTTTTCTTAAATATATCCATGCATGTGTTTGTATTTATATATACACATAATAAATATACACAGTACACACACACACATATATTATGTAAACAAAAACTTTTATTTTGGATGCGATTAATCGCGATTAATCATTTGGCAGCACTAATAAAAAATAAACAACATCTGCGCATCACTTACTGTTCTAAAAACAATATCCAAAATACTTGTAATGCTACATCCACACCAACAGGTGTCAGTATAAATATAAAAAAATACAATTTAACATTTTACCCTTTTAAGGGGCCTCCAAAAATCCGAAAGTTAAATATCTGCTATATGGAAAATCATTTTTTCCCACACCCAGAATATTTCTTTATACACTTTACATCTTAATTTTATTTTTTACACTCTTTGTTTTGAATGGGCGCTATGGAAAAACTTGCGTTCTAAAAAAACAGGCATCTAACTAGCAGAGGTTTTAACAAGATCATGCTAACCAACAAAACAAGCGACACTTGTCGAGAATGATCTACAATGTGGACCAGACTTTATGTTGACAGTCAAAATGTTTGCTATACTACACAATTTCAAAAAGAACATTCTAAATCGCATTCAAATTCCTTTACTCTTTAAAACTACCCCATTTTGGCATTGTGCACTACTTCTGTAGCTTTAATTTTGTCCATCATTGTGATTACCCGAAGCAACAGTAAGCCAAACCACATTAGATCTACAGTCAGATATCAGTCACCTGAAACTGGATGGAGCTCTATGAAGCCTGGCCTCTAACAGAGCACATTCATTCTGAGCAGCGACTCCCAGAAGCCCCCACTGGTCAAGAGAAGATTGTTTCTCATTTGGCTGAGTGGCACCACAGCGGCTTGTTAAAGCTTGAGTTTAAATACATCATTTCTGGGAATGAAAGGGGCGAAGAAGAAAAATGGCCCAGCACACCATTTCTTTCTCCTCCGTACCCCCAGCCTCCTTTCTTTTTTTCACACTCCATGCTGCTGCTTTTCTGGACAAAAGACAGAGTGTGAAACATATGCAGTCATTTCACAGCTGTCTCGTGTCTTTTCGCCGCTCCCATCTATTTCAATCCATCTTTCACATCTCTCTCCAGAATAACTTGCGATTAACAGGATTTCACCTGTTCTTTAAATGCATGTGCTAATGAAATGCATGTACAACCTTAATATTGCAACTATAATTTTTTTATGTTTAACCCAGTGGGAAAATGAAAAACATCTGCGCTATTTAGTCTGTGGTATTTACACACAGAAACCTGCTATTTATACATTAACCAGCAAACCAGGCACTAAATGCGCAGGTTTAACATGGTGAAAGTTTTGCTGGTTAGTATAAGCCTTTAGCCCCTGCTGGTAAATGTTGTAATTACACCATTTGTTAAAAATAATAAAATAAAATTAATTAAATACATACATGCATAAAATTACCATTTATTCCGTTAGCCGCAACTTTTAGCTCAGGCTGCCACTTGTTTTCTTTTAGCAATCAATTAATCTTTCGATTTTTTTTTTCCGATTAGTCGATTAATTAAAAAATTTTTTTGTTGCCAACCCCTCTAATAAATCTATTGATTCTTTTCTGATTAGTCCATTAGTCCTTTGTTTAACTTTTATTTATTTATTTATTTTTTAAATCGATTAATCTTTCGATAATTTTTTTAGATGAATCGATTACTCGAATGATTATTCTCCCCAAACCATCTAATAAATCTATTGATTCTTTTCTGATTAGTTCTTTGTTCAACTTACCAAACAATAAAAAACAGAACTTCTGCCATTCATCTATCCAATGTTTCACTCAAACGGTGTGAACTTGCCGAGAATGCAGTTGTGAGAAAATTTCCATCATGCCCAAGAGCCGGCATCATTGGGATGAACATAAAAAGTTGGATGTATTCATGCAATCAATGCAAAATGATACATTTGCATAATTGACACCGTCGATTAGGTTGACCCACCATTACGGCAATACTTTTATCCAAAGAGAAAGAACATCATGAATAATTTGTCATACAGAAATGATCATAAACAACACTAAAACAATTCAGACAGAACATGCAAATAAACACTGCTATTTAATAACAGCGGCCCTATTTATTGTTAGTGAATTTGGCACTCAAAAATACTGATATTTTCAGCATATATATTCCCACTTCAAAATAGACGTTTTATAATCTCTTCTTCACACCTTCGAGCGAATGAAAAGTTTCAAAGTTCATCACTCAGCGGGTGTGAATGTAAGCATATCTTTCTTATAATTATCCCACACTTCCGTTGCTCTTAGAGTCGTCTGTTAAATGCCAGTGCTTTTTAAAGCTCCGCTGCACCATATGTCTCTTTAACTCAGCTCCATCAATTACAACTGAGCAGAAACATTGATCCATTGAATTTCTCAGTCCACTCATTTATCTGAGCCGCTCAACAAAAATGACATTTCTACTTTATAATCATGTATATGTCAATGTGAGGCCACACATTTAGCTTTTGAGCAGGTTATTTCTAATGTTAGGTTTCAATAGTAAATCAAGAATGAACTATTACTTATGGTACATATTTAACGTTTGTTTTTCTGATCTTGAAATATGCCTTTGATATATTAAAATTGTAATGCCATTCCAAACCTGCATGCAGTGGGTTACACTTTAGATGTTCTACTAACTATAAGTAACTTTGCAACTAAATGTCAATTAACGCTCATTAGTCTACCAATACCCTAATGACTGCTTGTTGACATGTAGTTGCAAAGTTACTTATAGTTAGTAGAACTCTTAAAAGTGGACTATCAAAATAAAATGTAACCAAAAAGTGGTTTTGTCCATACAATGTTGTTTTGGACCCCATTGACTTATATTGTATAAAACCATTAGAACATTCTTCAAAATATCTTCTTTTGTGTTCCACAGAAGAAAGTCATACAAGTTTGGAACAACTTGAGGGTTAATAAATGATGACAGAATTTTTGGGTAAACTGTCGTCTTAAATTAATGAAAATTTCCAGTAAGCATTTGAGAAAGATTGCATTATTTGTGTCAAAACAGTTGAGAATGAATCCAAAATGAGTCTTAATTTAGTGGATTCACTGTGTTCTTTTAATGCGTGATTTCCGAACAGATGGCTGACAGTTGAAAAAAAAAAAAAGAAGTCCTAATTATCAGACTATGGATCCAAAATTAACATACTTTTCCAGGCAAACGCATTTGAATTTGTGCCTGTCTGACTACCTATTGATCTGTCTACCCATTCCTCCATGACGAAAGGCCTCTAACATTTCTGTCAAAATTTATTTTTGTGTTAGAATTGTAAATCTTAAAGAAAAAAAAATTGAAGAATAGAAAAGCGTGTCTGTTTAGACAGTTCTGGCAACAGAAATCGGAGGTAGTAAAATCTGAGCCATGTTTGCATACCCGCACCTCAATTCAGCTGGAATTGATGTTATTAATATTAAAAAAGCAAATATTAAACATGCCCAATTCTTAAACCCAGGGACACCGTCGGCTAGCCGCGAGCGCTTGATTGTTTCCATGCCACATTTTGCCGTCTGATCCCAGGCAGCTTTGAGGCATCCATCGCTCAGCGAAGACTGTTCCAGCTGCCATCCCCTCATTCCTCAGCAGAATGAATGGCTTCCCTACACGACGCTCCCCGTGCCGAGCTGGCTCTTTCATCTCTCTGAAGCCCTCTTGCCGTGATACACTACGTGAGTGCACATGTGAGGCGCAGCTGAAACGCGGCCCTGCCGAAGACTGATGAGGTTTCCACCTTGTCGTGATGGAGCTCAATATGGTCTTTGCTGGAAGCTGATATGAGCTCGTGTTCGGGCTGATATGGTTTGTTTCAGAGGAGTAGTGGTCTCAGAGAACTCAAATAGGATTTGTATGGCACTGAGTAATAGTTGTTTTGAAAATTTAGTTGGATTATTTGTAAGGAGGGATGAGATGCACTCTGCAGTGAAGTATGGCATCATGACTTCAGCTACATAAGATTGGTGTTTGCACGTAGATTGATTGACAACTTTAAGTTTAGTTGCTTTACTAGAAATACATTCTTTTCAGTGAACGCATGCCTTTTTATGCAAATAAGTCTTATTATAAAATGCAACACATTCACAAAACCTGTTGTTACTGTATTAGCCTGGTGCAGTTAACGTTGGCATGAAATGAAAATTTATTTTGTAAATGACTTTTGTAGATGTCATTGCAAACAATTCATACATATACGATTTTTCTTAATCGACACTGTATCAAAATATCGTAACGTGATCTTCCAACAGATTTCTCTCTAGTAACGCAAGCAGAAATTATCCAATCATTTAATCCACTTAAACCCTGCCCCCACTACAACGACTGCAAGTTTTTAATGCCACGCCCACATCTCAAAATCCAATCAACAACCAGCAGATAGAACCAAGTCCCCGCCCTGCACTGTTTTTTTTTTCTTTTCGATAATTTGTATATCACAATACGGAAGAAAGAGATCTGTTTCTAGTAATGTTGTCAAAAGTACCGACTCCGGTACCAGTCTTTACTGAAACTTAAAAAATGTCAATTTTCCGCTAACATTTGAGCGCTGTTGAGCGGATTCGTAAACACCACTGATTGGCCATTGTGTTTCATTTAATCTGTATAAGGCATTACATCGAAGTTAGAAGTTCCAGTATCAGTGGCAAAACAACTTTATACTGCATTCGTCCAGAGCAGGTAGTCTAATTTTAAAATTCCCGAACAGATTTGAAATATTTCTGACACAGTTGATATTCTTAGTGCCAGGCAGTAACTAGATTATAGAGTGAGATGTGCTCATCTACTTAAGGAGCTTAATGGAAATAAGCATGACACAACATCTACTTTCAGCCTTGATATGTAAGAGGAATAAATTCAATAATCCCAAGAGGGGTTTCTTCTTCTTAAGAAATCTTCTCTGACTGACTGGCTGGTGCTCTCATTCAGTAGTATGGCAACCTATATGAGCTGAGACTATGGGATATAAATCACCTATTTTCAACTGTCCAAAACTCCGACTGACGTCTTGGTGAGCAAATCAGTTTCCAAAGAACATGTCTGGTCTCATTCTGTAGAGCCGAGGGACACAATTGGACTCATGTGGAGAGCTGACAATGGAACCAAATCACAGCAGCCCACTTTGACCCCTGTATTCTTGTACAAAATGAGATGTGGTTGAAATGCTATTCTAAACGCTGCAGAAAAGACTAACATAGCTGGTTACCAGAATATGCCGTTTTGTGCAATAGACAGTTGGGTTTATCCTCACTGGGATGCTGAGCCACAGACAACTGGCTTATTGAGAAAAACAAGACTATGCTGTTTGACCAACTTTGGCAAAAATACCTAGCTGGTTGGGTTTATGAAAATACTCTCATTAATAGTTTGAGGCCACATAGCATATGCGCTTTACATAAACGGTAAAGATGACAAGAAGCTAGAAAAGCGGTGTTCCACACTTACGTGCTGCCACTGGTCTCGGATGAGAGGCCGGTAGCGCAGGAAGTACTTCAGCGGGAAGGTCTCCACATCGGGCCACGTACTGGGACTGTTCCAGGTCACCTCTAGTCTTCGTGCATTGTTGGCTACGGGTTTGGCCACCACCTTCTCAGGTGGGTCAGGTTTCACTGTTGGACCAAACAGACCTCGATGTAAACTCAAGACCAATCTCAGGTATCATATTCAAAGGAATAAATCCCCCCAAATTAATTCTGTCATCAGAATTTCATTGCTTTCTTCTGTGGAAAACAGATGGAGAAAAGTCCTCAAATTATATCCACACATGGCCATATTCAAACGGGTCACGTCAAAACGCATCTCGCCAGGTTTGACGTAATTAACACTAAATGGCATTTCTTCTCATGTATCTCATAACAGAATGCATCTGGTATGTTTGAATAGGATTAAAATAATAATAAAAAAACAGTCTGGTTCTTGCACATAGTATGGCTTAAAGGCAAGACACTACAGATAAATAGGGTTATATATATATATATATATATAAAAAATAATAATAATAATGACAGGGCAACTCACCATACTTTCCCTAGTTCTTTAATCACAGTACATTAAGACAATTGTTTTGTATTTAACGTTTTCTAAACTTTTATGTTTAAATATGCAAATGTTACATTATATAATTACATATTCATTAGTTTGCATAAAATTCTAGAACAGAAATATGAAAATTTGATTAAGCCAGGATCAAAATGTATGTGCAATTGTGCTGACATATTACAGATAAAGTATTGTTTTAAATACTGAACAATACTGAAAAGTATATATATATATATATATATATATATAGTAATTTATAAATGACACTAAATAAAATTGCATGTAAAATACAAGATTGATGTTCAACCAACAAAACTTTATTTTAGTGATGTCAAATGACATCCCCTTCAACCAGTAAAATTTAAATGTATTGGCCATGTGCTTCACATTATTGGTAACAAAGGCATTAGCACATGTTAGGTCTCATGCTCTCAAGGCTCATATTGATCTCATTTTAGACTAGAAAAAATACATATAAAGTTATAAAAAATATATAATCATACATCCAAATGTGTTTTCTAAATTTTTTTTGTCATTTTTAATGCACTTTTATAAAAACAATAACTCAGAGCCCAAAAAATCTGAGCGTCATGCAGCGTGACAAAGTCCTATTATGGGATGCATATTTGCTGTAGCTGGCACTATTGACCAGCATTGGCAGGCAATATAATAGCCTTTATGCATGTGTTTTAGGTTCATTTTTGGAAGATGGAGAGACAAATCTGTACTTATTTCAGAAGGTATTGATGATAGTAATAGGAGTGCATCAGAAAATCAGGTTGTAGTAATAAAAGGAGTTGTTGAGGACCAAGGAGGATAGAAGCAATGAGGGTGAGGGCAGGCATCAGGCATTTGGGTACATTATTGTATGCCAGTTTAAAAGATGTGATCTATAAAGCAACCAGAGGCCAGGAAAGATGCCAATGTCTATTGGCATTACTACACTGACAGGCAGCGACGCTCCAATGATGACTGCATAAGTCAACATCTTATGTGTGGGGTATATTGAAAAAGAAGAGTCTTGTTGACTTTCACGTGTGCTAAGATAAATTGATTTGAAATTCCAAGATGAAACACAGTGTTAAAGTTGTTTTAATGCTTTTGAAACACTAAGACATTGTTTTCAGGCAGTGAAATTGCATCCGAATTTGTATCAAGCTTTAGACATTTTCACGCGTGAGTTCCAAATCAAAAATAGCAGCACAAGAAAAAAAAAAGTAATGTTCATAAAGATTTTTTATATTTTTTGAAACCGTAAGACCTTTTCACTTCTTTTCAGGTAGGAAAACAGCATTTTATTGTGTGTGAAGTTTCAGACAATTTGCCAAAAATAGTTTACCCTAATGGGACAACGTCAGATGTAAATGACGGAACCCTAAAAAGAAGGTCAAAGGTCAGATGTAGAAAACACACACACATATATATATATATATATATATATATATATATATATATATATATATATATA